>NW_027521674.1:0-61648 GCF_052094955.1 Ictidomys tridecemlineatus | reverse complement strand
ATCTGCTCTCTTCAACAGTTCTTCTGTACCTCAGTCTGAAAACTCTGCTCTCTGCAATAATCAATCTTCACCCCAGTCTCCAACCTCTTCTCTCTCTAACAGTTCTTCTGTACCTCAGTCTCCAATCTCTGCTCTATGGAACAGTCCTTCTGCGCCCAAGTCTCCAACATCTGATCTCTGTAACTGTCCTTCGACAACCCAGTCTTTAAACTCTGCTCTCTGTAACAGTTTTTCTACACCCCAGTCTCCATACTCTGCTCGCCCAAACGATCCTTCTGGACCCAAGTCTCCAACGTCTGCTCTCTGCAACAGTCCTTCTACACTCCAGTCTCCAACCTCTGCTCTCTGAAACAGTCCTTCTATACCCCAGTCTCCATACGCTGCTCAACCCAACGATCCGTCTGCACCCCAGAGTCCAACCTCTGTTCTCTACATCAGTTCTTCTGCACCCCAGTCTCTAACCTCTTCTCTCAGTACCAGTCCTTCTGTGCCACACTCTCCAACCTCTGTTCTCCGAAAGGGTCTTTATCTACCACAGTATCCAACCTCTGCTTTCTGTATCAGTCATTTTGCACCACAGTCTCCAAACTCTGCTGTCTGTAAGAGTCCTTCTGCAACTCAGTCTGAAACCTCTGCTCTCTGCAACAGTCTTTGTGCACCCCAGTCTCCATCCTCTGCTCTCTGCAACATTTCTTCTGCACTCCAGTCTCCAACATCTGCTATCTGCAACAGTCATTCTCCACGCCAGTCTCCAAACTCTTCTCCTTCTAAGAGTCCTTCTGTACTGCATTCTCGAAACTCTGCTCTCTGTAAGGATACTTCTGCACCTGAATCTCCAAACTCTGCTTACTGTATCAATCCTTTTGCACCCCCGTCTCCAAACTGTGCTCTGTGTAACTGTACTCCTGCACCTTAGTCTCTAACGTCTGCTCTTTACTACAGTTTTTCTGGACCCCAGTCTCCATCATCTACTCTCTGCAACAGTCCTTCTGCACCCCAGTCTCGAAACTCTGCTCATTGTAAGAGTCCTTCTGTACTGAAGACTCCAACCTCTGCTCTCTTAAATGGTCCTCCAGTACCCCAGTCTTCAACCTCTGCTTTTTAAATCATTTCTTCTCCACCCCTGTCTCAATCCTCTTCTCTCTATAACAGTCCTTCTGCACCTCAGTCTCAAAACTCTGCTCTATGCAACAGTTCCTTCTGCACACAAATCTCCAACTTCTGCTCTATGCACAAGTCCTTCTGCACCCCAGTATAATACCTCTGCTCTCTGTAACAATCCTTCGGCACCCCAGTCTCCAAATTCTGCTTTCTGCAGCAGTCCTTCTTCACACCAGTCTCCAACCTTTGCTCTCTGCAAGATCCTTCTACACACCAGTCTCCAACCACTGCTTACTATAACAGTTCTTCTGCAACCCAGTCTCCAAACTTTGCTCTCTGTTACAATAATTCTGCACCTCAGTCTCCAACCTCTGCTCTCGGCAATGGTCTTTCTGCACCCCAGTCTCTAACCTCTGTTTTCTGCAACAGTCTTCTGCACCCCAGTTTTTAAACTATGCTCTCTGTAACAGTCCTTCTGTACCAGATTCTCCAACGTCTGTTCTCTATAACGGTCTTTCTGCACCCCAGTCTCCAACATATGCTTTCTCTATAAGTCCTTCTGCACCGCAGTCTCCAACCTCTGCTTTCTGCAACAGTCCTTCTGCACCCAAGTCTCCAACCTTTGCTCACTGCAGCATTCCTTCTGCACCCCAGTCTCCAAACTATGCTCTCTGTAATGATCCTTCTGCACCCCAGTCTCGAACCTCTGCTCTCCGCAACGATTCTTCTGCACCTCAGTGTTCAACCTCTTCTCTCTGCAAAGATGCTTTGGCACCCCAGTCTGAAACCTCTGCTCGCTGCAACAGCCCTTGTGTACCCCAGTCTCCAACATCTGCTCTCTGCAACAGTTCTTCTGTACCTCAGTCTGAAAACTCTTCTCTCTGCAATAATCCATCTGCACCCCAGTCTCCAACCACTTCTCTCGCTACTTCAGTCTACCAACTCTGTTCTCCGTAAAGGTCCTTATGCACCCTAGTATCCAACCCCTGCTTTCTGTATTAGTCATTTTGCACCACAGTCTCCAAACTCTGCCATCTGTAAGAGTACTTCTGCAACTCAGTCTGCAACCTCTGCTCTCTGCAACAATCCTTGTGGACCCCAGTCTCCATCCTCTGCTCTCTGCAACATTCCTTCTGCACCCCAGTCTCCAACATCTGCTATCTGCAACAGTCATTCTCCAACCCAGTTTTCAAACTCTGCTCTCTGTAAGAGTCCTTCTGTACTGCATTCTCGAAACTCTGCTCTCTGTAAGGAAACTTCTGCACCCGAATCTCCAAACTATGCTTTCGTTATCAGTCTTTCTGCACTCCAGTCTCCAACATCTGCTCTGTGTAATTGTACTTCTGCACCTTAGTCTCTAACGTCTGCTCTCTGCTACAGTTTTTCTGGACCCAAGTCTCCATCATCTAGTCTCTGCAACAGTCTTTCTGCACCCCAGTCTCCAACCTCTGCTCTTTGTAAGAGTACTTCTGTACTAAAGAATTCAACATCTGCTCTCTCTAATGGTCCTCCTGTACCCCAGTATTCAACCTCTGCTTCTTGAATCATTTCTTCTGCACTTCTGTCTCAATCCTCTGCTCTCTATAACAGTCCTTCTGCATCTCAGTCTCCAACCTCTGCTCTCTGCAACAGTTCCTTCTGCACCCAAATCTCCAACTTCTGTTCTTTGCACAAGTCCTTCTGCACCCCAGTATCCAACCTCTGCTCTCTGTAACAATCCTTCTACACCCCAGTCTCAAAATTCTGCTCTCTGCAGCAGTCCTACTTAACCCCAGTTTCCAACCTCTGCTCGCTGTAATATGCTTCTGTACCCCAGTCTCCAAACTCTACTCTCTGTAACAGTTCTTCTGCATTGCAGTCGCCAAACTCTGCTCTCAGTTACAATCCTTCTGCACCTCAGTCTCCAACCTCTGCTCTCTGCAATGGTCCTTCTGCAACCCTGTCTTAAACCTCTGTTCTTGCAACAGTCCTTCTGCTCCCCAGTCTCCAATCTCTGCTCTCTGTAAGAGTCCTTTTGTACCCCAGTCTCCAATCTCTGCTCTCTGTAATGGTCCTTCTGCACCCCAGTCTCCAACCTCTGCTTTCTGTATCAGTCCTGCACCCCAGTCTTCAACCTCTACTCTCTGTAAGAGTCCTTCTGAACCTCAGTCTCTCTCCTTGCTCTCTGCAACAGTTCTTTTGCAACCCAGTCTCCAACCACTGCTGTCTGCAACAATCCTTCTGCATCCTAGTATCCAACTTCTGCTCTCTACAACAGTCTTTCTGCATCCCAGTCTCCAACCTCTGCTCTCTGTAATAACTTTCTGCACCCTAGTCTGAAACCTCTGCTATCTTCAACGTTCTTTCGGCACCTAAGTCACCAACCTCTGCTCTCTGTAATGGTCCTTCTGCAACCCAGTCTCAAAACTCTGCATTATGTATCAGTCTTTCTGCCCCTCAGTCTCCAACCTCTGCTCTGTTTAACAGTCCTTCTGCACCTCAGTCTTCAACCTCTGCTCTCTGCAATTGTCCTTCTGTAGGTCAGTCTTCAAACTCAACTCTCTGTAACAGTTATTCTGCATCTCAGTCTCCAAACTCTACTCTCTATAAGATCCTTTTGCAAAACAGTCTCCAAACTCTGCTCTCTGTAACAGTCCTTCTGCACCAATTCTCCAAACTCTGCTCTTTGTAACAGGCTTTCTTCACCCCAGTCTCCAACATCTACTCTCTGGAACCGTCAATATGCACACAAGTCTCCAACCTCTTCTCTCTGCCACAGTCATTATGAATCCCAGTCTCCAACATCTGCTCTCTACATTAGTCTTTCTGCACCTCAGTCTGAAAACTCTGCTCTCTGCCACGATCCTTCTACACCCCAGTCTCCAACCTGTGTTCTCTGCAACAGTCTTTCTGCACCGCAGTCTCCAAACTCTGCTCTTTGTAACAGTCTTTCTGTACCGCAGTCTCCAACCTCTCTTCTCTGTAATGGTCCTTCAGCACCCCAGTCTCCAAACTCTGCTTTTTGTATCAGTCCTTCTGAACCACAGTCTCCAACCTCTGCTCTATGCAAAAGTCTTTCTGCAACCCAGTCTCCAACCTCTGCTGTCGGCAATAATCATTCTGCACCCCAGGCTCCAATATTTGTTTTCTGTATCAGTCCTGGAAAACAGTCTCCAAAATCTGCTCTCAGTAACAGTCCTTCTGCACATCAGTCTCCAACCTCTGCTCTCTGCACCAGTGCTTCTGCACCCAAGTGTCCAACCTCTGCTCTCTGCAACAATCCTTCTGCACCCCAGTCTCCAACGTCTGCTCTCTATCACAGTCCTCCTGCATCTCAGACTCCAACCTCTGCTCACTGTAAGATTCTTCTGCACCCCAGTCTCCAAAATCTGATCTCTTCAACGGTCCTTCTGCAACCCAGTCTCTAACCTCTGTTCTCTGCATCAGTCCTTCTGCACCATAGTCTCCAACATCTACTCTCTGCAACAGTTCTTTTCCACCCCAGTCTCCAACGTCTGCTTTCTATAACAGTCCTTCTGTACTGCAGTCTCCAAACACTGCTCTCTCTAAGGGTCCTTCTGGATCCCAATGTCTTACCTCTCATAACTGCAACAGTCCTTCTACAACCCAGTCTAAAACCTCTGCTCTCTGCAACAGTCCTTCTGCACCCCAGTCTCCAAGATGTGCTCTCTGCTACGATCCTTCTGCAACTCAGTCTCCAAACACTTCTCTTTGTAACAGTGCTTCTGCACCTCAGTCTCCAACCTCTGCTCTCTGTAACAGTAGTCGTGCACCCCAGTCTCAAAGCTCTGCTCTCTGTAACAGACTTTCTTCACCCCAGTCTCCAAACTCTGCTCTCTGTATCTGTCCTTCTGGACCCCAGTCTCCAAACTCTGCTCTCTGCAACAATCCATCTTCACCCTGTGTCCAACCTATGCTCGCTGCAACAGTCCATGTGCACCCAGTCTCCAACATCTGCTCTCTTCAACAGATCTTCTGTACCTCAGTCTGAAAACTGTGCTCTCTGCAACAATCCTTCTGCACCCCAGTCTCCAAACTCTGCTCTCTGTAACAGTCCTGCTCTACATCAGTCTCCAACCTCTGCTTTCTGAAATACTCTTTTAAACCCAGTCTGCAAACTCTGCTCACTGAAACACTCCTTCTGCACCCCAGTCTCCAATCTCTGCTCTCTGTAACAGGCCTTCTGCACCCGAGTCTCCAACCACTGCTCTCTGTAAGAGGCATTCTTTACTTCTGTCTCCAACAGCTACTCTCTGTAATGATGCTTGTGCACCCCAGTCTCCTAGCACTTCTCTCTGCAACAGTCCTTCTACACCCCAGTCTCCAAAATCTGCTCTGTGTTAGATTTTTCAGCACACAATTCTCCAACCTCTACTCGCTGTAACATTTCTCTGAAACCCAGTCTCCAAACTCTGCTATATGTAACAATAATACTGGACCTTAGTCTTCAACCTCTGCTCTATGCAAAGGTGCTTCTGCACCCTAGTCTCCAACCTCTGTTCTCTTCAACAGTCGTTCTGCACCCCAGTCTTTAATCTCTGCTCTCTATAGCAGTTCTTCTGTACCAGAGTCTCCAACCTCTGCTCTCTTTATCCGTCCTTCTGCACACCAGTCTCCAACATCTGTTTTCTTTATAAGTCCTCCTGCACCCCAGTCTCCAACCTCTGCTCGCTTTAACAGTCTTTCTGCACCTCAGTCTCCAACCTCTTGTTTCTGCAACAGTCCTCCTGCACCCCCGTCTCCACCCTCTGCTCTCTGCAATATTCCTTCTGAACCCGAGTCTCCTACCTGTGCTCTCTGTAAAAGTCTTTCTGCACCCCAGTCTCAAAACTCTGCTCTCTGTAATGATGCTTCTTCACCCCAGTCTCTAACCTCTGCTCTCTGCAATGATCTCTCTGCACCGCAGTCTCCAACTTCTGCTCTCTGCAACGATCCTTTTGCACCCCAGTCTCAAACATCTGCACTCTGTAACAGTCCTTCTACACCTCAGTCTCAAACCTCTGCTCTCTGCAACCGTCTTTTGCACCCCAATCTCCAACATCTGCTCTCTTCAACAGTCCTTCTCTACCCCAGTCTCCAACCTCTGCTCTCTTAAACAGTCCTTCTGCACCCCAATCTCCAACATCTGCTCTCTGTAACAGTCCTTCTGCACCTCAGTCTCCAAACATTGCTCTCTGAAAGAATCTTCTGCAACCCAGTCTCCAACCTCTGCTCTCTGTAACAGGCCTTCTTCACACCAGTCTCCAAACTCTTCTCTCTGTAAGAGTCCTTCTGCACCCCAGTCATCAACCTGTACTCTCTGCAACGATTTTTCTGCACATCAGTCTTTAACCTCTGCTCTAAGCAACGGTCCTTATGCACCCCAGTTTCCAAACTCTGCTCTCAGCAAAAGTCCTTCTGTACCCCAGTCCCCAACCTCAGCTCTCTGAAAGATCCTTTTGCACCCAAGTCTCCAAACTCTACTCTCTGAACCAGTCCTTCTGCACCCCAGTCTCCAAACTATGCTCTCTGTAACAATCTTTCTGCACATAAGTCTTTATCCCCTGCTCTCTGCAATGGTCATTATGCACCCCTGTCTCCAACTTCTGTTCTCTGCAAAAGTCTTTCTGCAACACAGTCTGCATCATCTGCTCTCTGTAAAAGTCCTTCTGTACTGCAGTCTCCAAACTCTGCTCTCTGTAACTTTCCTTCTGGACCCCAGTATCTCACCTCTGTTTTGGTATCAGTGCTTCTGCAACTTAGTCTCCAACCTCTGCTCTCTGTATCATTCCTTCTGCAACTCAGTCTCAAATCTCTGCTCTCTGTATCAGTCATTCTGCACCCCTGTATCCAAACTCTACTCTCTGAAACAGTCCTTCTGAACTCAGTCTTCAACAACTGCTTTCTGAGAGAGTCTTTCTACACCCCAGTCTCCAAACTCTGCATTCATGAAAATCCTTCTGTACTCCAGTTTCCAAATTCTGCTCTCTGTAACATTCCTTCTGCACCCCAGTCTCCAACCTCTGCTCTCTGCAATGGTCCCTCTGCACCCCAGTCTTGAACCTTATTCTCAACAACAGTTCTTCTGTACCACAGTCTTCAACCACTGTTCTCTGTAAGGGTCCTTCTTCACCACAGTCTCCAAACTCTGCTTTCTGTATCAGTGCTTCTGCACCACAGTCTCCAAACTCTGCTCTCTGTAACAGTCCGTATGCACCTCACTCTGCAACCTCTGCTTGCTGCAACAATCCTTCTTCACCCCATTCTTTAACCTCTGCTCTCTGTAACAGTCTTTCTGTACTGCAGTCTCCAACCTCTGCTCTCTGTAACGGTACTCTGCACCCATGTCTCCAAACTTTGCTTTCTGTATCATTCTTTCTGCACCCCAGTCTCCCACCTCTGCTATCTGCAACAGTCTTGTGCACCTAAGTCTCCAAATTCTACTCTCTGCAAAAGTCCTTCTGCACCCATGTCTCCAAAACCTGCTCCCTGCAACAGTCCTTCTGCACCCCAGTCTCCAACCTCTGCTCTCTGTAACAGTCCTTCTGCACCTCAGTCTCCAAATTCTTCTCTTTGCAACAGTCCTTCTGCACCCAAGTTTCCAACCTCTGCTCTCTGCAACAGTCCTTCTACACCCCAGTCTTCATCCTCTGCTCTGTGTAACAGTCCTTCTGCACCCCAGTCTCCAACCTCTGCTCTCTGTAACAGTCCTTCTGCACCATATTTTCCAACCTCTGCTTTCTTTTACAGTCTTTGTATACCGCAGTCTCCAACCTCTTCTCTCTGTAACGGTCCCTGTGCACCCCAATTTCCAACCTTTGTTTCTGTAAGTCCTTTGGCACCTCAGTAACTAAACTCTTCTCTCTGTAACCGTCCTTCTGCACCTCAGTCTCCATCTTCTGCTCTCTTTAACAGTCTTTCTGCACCTCATGCTGAAACCTCTATTCTCTGCATGATCTTTCTGCATTTCAGTCTCCAACCACTGCTCTCTGTAACAGTAGTCCTGCACCTCTGGCACCAACCTCTGCTCTCTGTAAGATCCTTCTGCAACCATGCCTCAAAACTCTGCTCTCTATAACAGTCCTTCTGTAACCCAGCCTCAAAAGACTGCTCTCTATAACAGTCCTTCTGCATCCCAGTCTCCAACCTCTGCTCTCTGTAGTAGGCATTCTGCACCCCAGTCTACAAACTCTGCTCTCTGAAATAGTCCTTCTGCACGCCAGTCTCCAACCTCTGCTCTCTTTAACGGTCTTTCTGCATCCCAGGCTCACACCTCAGCTTTCTGTATCATAATTCTTCACCCCAATCTCCAACGTTTTCTCTGTGTAACAGTTCCTCTGCACCCCAGTCTCCAACTTCTGCTTTCTGCAACATTCCTTCTGCACCCCAGTCTTTAACCTGTTCTCTCTGTAACAGTTTTTCTGCACCCCAGTCTCCCACCTCTGCTCTATTTAACGATCCTTCTGCAGCCCAGTCTCCACCTCTGCTCTCTGCAACGATTCTTCTGCAACTCCATCTCCAACTTCTGCTGTCGTCAATGATCCTTCTGCACCTCACTCTTCAAACTCTGCTCTCTGTAACAGTTTTTGTGCACCTCAGTTTCCAACCTTTGCTCTTTGCAACCGTCCTCATGCACCTCAGTCTCCAACCTCTGCTCTCTACAACGATCCTTCTGCACCCCAGTCTCCAACGTCTCCTCTTTTTAACACTCCTTCTGCACCCCAGTCTCCAACGTTTGTTCTCTGCAAGGTCCTTCTGCACTCCAGTTTCCAAACTCTGCTCTATGTAACATTCTTTCTCCAACCCAGTCTCCAACCTCTGCTTTCTTCAACGGTCCTGCTGCAACCCAGTCTCCAACCTCTGTTCTCTGAAACAGTCTTTCTGCTCCCCAATTTCTAATCTCTGCTCTCTGTAACAGTCCTTCTGTACCGCAGTCTCCAACTTCTGCACTCTATAATGGTCCTTCTGCACCCTAGTCTCCAACCTCTGCTTTCTTTATCAGTCCTTCTGCAGCACAGTCTCCAAACTCTGCTCTCTGTTACAGTCCTTCTGCACCTCAGTCTTGAAACTCTGCTATCTGTAAGATCCCTCTGCAACCAAGTCTCCAAACTCTGTTCTCCGTAATAGTCCTTCTGCATACCATTCTCCAACCTCTGCTCTCTGCAACGATACTTCTTCATTCCAGTCTCCAACCTCTGCTCTTTGCAACAGTCATTCTGAACCCCAGTCTGCAACATCTGCTCTCTGCTACAGTCCTTCTGCACCTCAGTCAGAAAACTCTGCTCTCTGCAACGATCCTTGTGCACCCCAGTCTCCGAACTCTGCTTTCTGTAACAGTCCTTCTGCACCTCAGTCTCCAACTTCTGCTCTCTGCAACAGTTCTTCTGCACCCCAGTCTTTAACATCTACTCTCTGAAACAGTCCTTCTACACCATTGTCCAAATGCAGAAGAATGAGACCTGAACTATCGCTCACCCTGCAAAAAATCAACCCAAAATGCATTAAAGACCTAGGCACTAGACCAGAAATTATGCAGTTTCTAGGAAAAGAACAAAGTCAATATTCTAACCTATAGGCAGAGGCAATGACTTTCTCAATAGAATGCCAAAGCTCAGGAGATAATACCAAAAGTTAGCTAATAGAATGGCATCAAATTAAGAAGGTTCTGCACAGCAAAGGAGACAATTAGAATATGAAGAGAGAACCTACGGAAAGGGAGAAAATCTTTATGAGGTGCTCTTCTAAAAGAGGATGAATATTCAGAATATTAATAAAAAACACAAAAAACTTAACATCAAACCTACAATTATTAAATAACCCAATTATCAAATAACCCAGTTACCAAACGGGAAACTAAATGAACTTAACAGACACGTCTTAGAAAAAAATATGTGAGTGGCCAATAAATATATGAAAATACTTGCAAGTAAAGACTACCCTGAGATTTCATCTCACTTCAGTGACAAAGGCAACCACCAAAAATACAAACAGAAACGAGTGTGACAAGGAGAAAATTGGAGAGAAAGGAGCACTCTCACCCTGTTGGTGGGCATGTAAATCAGCACAACCACCACGGAAATCAGGATGGAGGCTCCTCAGGAGTAGCCATGGACCACCCTGCGACCCAGGTCTACCTCTGCTTGGTATTTATCACAGCGGATCGATGTCATCATAGTATAATGACACATACATGCCCATGAACCAGCCAAGGTGACATCAGTGGAAGAATGGATAAAGAATATCTGGTATATGCACACTGGAATTTCATTCAGCCATAAAGAAAAACGAAATTATGTCATGCTGGAAGATGAATGGATCTTCAGAACATTAAGGGAAATAAGCAACTCAGAAAGTTAAGGGCCACATGTTTTTCCTATGTTAAAGCTAGAAGGAGAAAAGGAAGGAAAGTTGGGAAGGGAGTCTCATCGTGAAAGTTGAAGGAAGATCAGTAGAGTCAAAGCACCACGAGAGGATGTGAGGAAAAGGGAAATATTGGAATGATATTGGCCAAAGTTCACAGTTATTTTGTGTGCATGTTCAAATATGTGTCAGCAAATCCCACCATGATGGACCACTACAATGCACCAATGAAGTGTGAAAAGAAGAGTTTCACATTACATGGGACAGGAACTATACTAGGAGGGTGCCCATTATTTCCCATCTATAAATACCACGATCATTTACCACTGTCAAAATCTCTAAAGATTCGAATGTTCTGATCACTGGTGCACCACATGGCCTCTTCTACTTCAGAGTCCCCTTATTCTCACTGAAATCAGGGAGCCCGTTTCAACGATGCTATCTGTTAATGTCTTCCCAGGCTGCCGAGGACAGCAGCTGCGGGTTTCACAAGGATCTGGTGCTGCCTTCTGAACGCATGTCCACGAGGCCTTGGCAAAGGCTGGTGCTCCAGGCCCTCCTCCAGATACAGCTGTGAGGCCAGAGAAGGGGTCACATAACACGCCATCCAACACCTTATTTATTTCTGATCACCATCCTCTCCATTATTCCAGGATTATATTGGTCATTGAACTTAAGCAAACACTGAGTCCAGATTTCAGTCCATCAACCAAAGAGAGTCTAATAGCCACTCCCCATGGCTCATGAATATCCTTGGCCCTAACATTTCTGGTGATTACGTCCCTGTGACTGCATTCAAGATGATCCAGCAATATGTCCTGACTTCTTTGGTCTAGAAGACTCAAACAAATTCTCTTATATATTCTTAAGGCTCCTATTAACAAAATACAGTAAAATATTTACCTTTTATTTTGGTGTGACCCTTATACTCTCCTGGGCTATATTTTATAGTCTTACCTGAGGCGTTCTAGGATCACACCCCAATTAAGAGTCTAATGACAATGTGGGATGATGGATGAGCATCTTAAAGACAATTGGTCTGGGGATGTGGCTCAAGCAGTAGTGCACTTGCCTGGCACACGTACGGCCCGGGTTCGATCCTCAGCACCACATACCAACAAAGATATTGTGTCTGCCGAGAACTAGAAAATGAATATTAAAAATTTTCCTCTCTCTCTCTCTCTCTCTCTCTCTCTCTCTCTCTCTCTCTCTCTACCCCCTCTCCTCTCCTCTCCTCTCCTCTCTCACTCTCTCTTAAAAAAAAGTCAACTGCCCACGTAGAGTCACCATAGGGTCTTCAATTTAGGGAAAGCTTGTCTCCTCGAGAGAGGAGGGGCTGCTTCTGACAGCAAAGAGGGTTAATGGAGATTTCAAGGTTCAAGGCTCTGAGATTTGTCTAATTTTACTGGTATTTTGCCATTCTAATTAACAGGGTCTCAATCATTCCCCCATTAATGTTCTAATTGACATAAGAGAGACCTGGAGAAATTGCGGATTTATAATTTTCTTTGTACTTTTGCAATTTGGAGAATTGGATGTTTTATTCTGATATTAACCTTTATCAGTTTCCAGAGAGAAAATATTTCTGATGATCTCAACCTGACTTGAAGGAGGAATATAATGCTTGAACCTATCATTTTCTTTCTGTAAGTCTCCCACTCCAGTCAGTAACAGCAGTCTGTAGTCATGTTGTAATGTTCATTCCCACCCTGAAGGTCGATGGTGTTATTCCAAAGCTCAGTTTTCCATAGACATTTGATTTCAGGCCACGGTAACTTAGAGTCTCTGTTGGGTCATTGCACACCAGGAATTATCAGGTCTTCTTTCCCATGGGCTGTGACGTCATCAACATATTCAATTCCCTCAGGTCAGACATCCAACCTACCTCATCAGATCTGTTATCTAGAACCATGTCTGATGTAAACCACTATTGTGGTCAGTGCCACCATGGTCAGGTAGAGATGAAGAATGACTCTTGATGTCTTAGGGTAGAGGAAGTTGACACAGAAAAAAGTTATAAAATGGTTAGTAGTTCTGGAAGAAAAAAGAAAAATAGGGCAGGTAACACCACCCCATATATGGAAACCCTAACTTTTCTGGAAAGAGACACTCATTCCACGCTACTGTGACCCACATTCAGGAACAGCTGTCAAGGAGCCTGCACACACAGCTCCTGGCACCAAGGAGTTTAGTTCCTGCCTCTACAGGGCTGGTTTGCTGCTGTTGCTATGGGATCCAAAACAACCCACTTTTTTCCTTTCCTTTCTTCCTCTCTGCCTAGTGTTTGGCTGATCTTGATAGAACCTCCTAAAATGGAGGCCTGCAGGCAGAGGAGTGTGTGAAACGAGGTTCTTGTACTTTCTGTCCCTCTGGTGTGGGGAGAACACAGAAGGACAGAGATGGTGCTGAATACCCACACAAGTTTTCTGACACAATTGAACCCGAAAGTGGGAAAAGAATGTTTGTGAAAAGAGAGAAGAGAAAAGAGTCTCAGAGATTTTAAAAGCGGGAATTGGAGTTGAAGATACAGACTCTCTAACCAGGTGCCTACAAGTCCCTAGGAGGCATCATTTTTCAGATGACTGTATACTCCAGTTTAAAGATTGGTCTAGACTTTGATCATGCAAAGGGATGCACATTCTCCAGCCAGCTTCCTCAGGGCACTCTGGACCTCGTTGCTTCTCAGGCTGTGAATGACGAGGCTCAACAAGGGGCTCACCACAAAAGAGCACAGAGACCAGGGTGTCCATGCCCAGCCTTCTCTGAGCCTGTCATAGTGGAAGTTGGCTGTTCCATAGAAGACCACCACGACAGTGAGGGGGGACGCACAGGTGGAGGAGGCCTTCCTCCTGCACTGGGCAGAGGGAATCCCCAGGATGGCCGCCATGATGAGTGCGTAGGAGCCCGCAGTGAAGAGGCAGAAGCTCAGGCCCATGGTGGCACTGACCACGTGGAGCACAGACTCGTTGACAGAGGTGTCTGAGCAGAAGAGCTTCAGGAGCAATAGGGTGGCACAGAGAAAGTGGCTGAACTGCTGTGGCATACACAGAGTTAGTGTGATGGCCAGCACCGTGTGTGTGACCAAATTCACCAGCCCACACAGCCAGGACCCAGTCACCAGGCCAACACAGACCTTCACACTCATGATGACTGGGTACTGAGGAGGACGGCAGGTGGCCACACAGCAGTCATACTGGCCACACAGCCAGTAAGATGCCTTCTGTGCCAGCACTTGTCACCAAGAAGAAGATTTTGGAAATGCAGCCCTCATAAGAAATGGCCTTCTTCTCCAAGAAAAAGTTCACCAGCAGTTTTGGGAGAGTGGTGGATGTGTAGCAGATGTCCAAGAAGCTCAAATTGCTGAGGAAAAAGTACATTGGAGTGTGGAGAGCAGGACTGACCCTGGTGGCCACTATTATGAGCATGTTCCCCAAGAGAGTGGTCATGTAAATGACCAGAAAGAGCAGAAAGAACCAGCCCTGTAGGTTGGAGTGGTTGGAAAATCCCAAGAAGATGAATTCAGTGAAAAATGATTGATTGCTCATTTCCAATGGTATCATAGCTACAAAACAGAGAAAAAGAGAACATGACGAGAATGGACTGAGAATACCCCAAACAGGCTTGTTAATCTGCAGCAACATGGCAAATAATATTGTATACAGAGATGCCTGGACTCTGGAAAGAGACGTATAGGAGTGACTTTAGAGAGAGCATAATTTCTCACAGACTTTTGCCTGGGTGCTCTTTTGTAAGAATAAATGGAGACTTGGTCAAAATGCACAACCAGCTATCAACCCCTGTGTCTCATTGAATCTGCACTATCTCCCTCCTAACACTGTGCTTCACTGTGATGAATTCTTTTTTGTATGTCTGTTATTTCAAGTACTAAGGTTTCATTGTGGAAAAATGAAGAAAATGTAGAAAGGTATTCAGAAGAATAGAACAGGTCACAAAATCAAAGCTCTGTTTGCATTCGTCCCATTCTACCTCTATCTATCTTTAAAATACCCAAAGCAAAATTTCCCAATATTTTTCTAATCTATTTACTTGTTTGCCTTGTAATCTTAATTTTCTAACATGAAATTAAGTTAATATCTCCTTTTTTATTGAACATAGAAACCTTCCATTCCATTTACTATCATAAATATTGGAATAGAAGCTTTCCTACATATGTATCTGTGATCATCTCTGATTATTTCTTAAAAGTAAAATTATAAATCACCTGCTTTTAAATATATTGATCTATTTTTTCTGTTGAAAGTTTTATTTTTTTATGTTTTATAAGATACAAGAAATATTGACAAATGATATATACATAGGTATTTTTCTTCTTTTGTATTATAAGATTTACCTCACCAAACATTAGTTTTCCTGAAAAAAAAATGATTGATACAATTACTGATTTTCTATCATGTTACCGATGCTAATCCGTGATCCATTGTTTTGAACTAAAATTTCTGTTTTTTTTTTCAATCTTAAATAAAAAATATTATAGTAAAACAGTAGACTCTTGGTCCAGATAGATGTGGATTGAAATCCACCTGTTATTTACTAGATGTTGTTTGTAAAAAAGTCAGCTCATCTCCATTCCTCAGTTTGTTCCTTGCTTAGGGTATTAATGATGTCTATTTCACAACTGCTGAAAAAAGTTTTGAGATAATATAAGCTATGTGTCTGGCACATTACATTTACTCAATGCCTTTTATCAAGTTAGAAAATGTCTATCCATTTTTACTAGTAGTTTTTTTTTTTTTTGGTGTATGTGTGCTGGGTTTTGAATTCAGAGCCCTATGCATACTAAGCATGCACTCTACCACTGGACTTTGCCCCTAGTTTCATTTAGTTATAGTTTTTATCATAAATAGATACTGAATTTTCTTATTTTCTCTGCATCTATTAAAATGATATATATATATTTTTTTATTTAGTCTGTTACTATGGAAATTTGGTTGATTGAATTTTTTAATATTTAACCAGCCTTGCATTCTGGGATTGAACTCAATTGACTGTAATGTTATCCTTATTCTATATGGCTGAGTTGAGTTTGTTAATATTGTTCTCTGCTTTCTTTTGTGTATTCTATTTTCGCTGTTCTCCAGAGATAATCTATTTCTTGAAGAATTCTCAGCTGTATTCTACTGTTATTTTCACTCAATGCATGTTAGTGGACTAGTGGGAAACAGAGAAGAGATTTCTAATGTTTCCAGGAAGCCCTGCCTTAGGTACTGTAAACTCAGTCACAGGGATATGGCCTTCACAGTGACCCACTTTCTAGCAATATGGCTGAGCCTAGTTCTTATACCTCCCGACGTTAGACATTTCGGCCTGTTCCTTTCCATAGCTACAAACGTTTTCCTTTGAGTGTCCTAATGTAACAGTTTCTGTTACTCTTGCCCCTGAAGATTACAGCTTTTGTTCTATGCAAAAAATCAGAAAATGGGTCTGGGAGGAGTTTTGGCTGCTGTTGCTGCTCTTTGTCCCTCCACCTATCCAAAAAATGATACCGTTAAAGGCACTTTCTCAGAATACTTCCCTATCTTCCTGGGAGCATTTGGTGGAATCCATGGAGAAAAAGGAAAAAATACAAACATCTTATGTCTATAGCCCTCCTGGTCTTTATGCTCTTAAATCAGTCTATACTTAGTTTTAGCAATTTATTAACTATTTTTTATTTGAGTTTTTTTATTAATAAACTCCTATGTATCTAGTGGGTTCTCCCATAGTTAAAAAAATGCCTGGATTATTTTGGTTGATTATCTATCCCCAGACTTCGGTTAGTTGTTTGCCTTATAATCTTCATCCCTAATAAAGTCAAGAAAAGTCATTAATTTGCTTTTTCTTCTGCTCTTTTTGGTTATTATAATGATGAAAACAACATGCTTTCTAGCTATTTCGATAGATACTCAAGGTGAAATTTAAAGTCTATACACTTACTTTTCAAAAATATTTAGTAATTTCTAATTTAGTTAAATATGTAGTTATTCTATTAAAAACAATCCCATTCCTAGCATATTTCCAAGGAAATTAATACACAGTTCACAAAAATTCTTGTGTAAAAATTCATAATAATTTAAACAAATATTATGCCTTCAGCAGAAGGACAGAAGACAAATTACGGTTTATCATGCAGTGGAATAATTCAGTTACTTTAGAAACACAAATACTGGAACACTAATAACATTGACAAATCTAAAAAAAATTCTGGGTGAAAGAAGCCAGATACAAAATATATACTGTATGTTTCCTTTAAATACAGTTCAAATATTAGCAAAACAGCTATAATAGTCAAGTAATAATGGTGGTCTTTTTTTTTTTTGGAGCTCAGGGGTGATATCAGTTGAAGCATGAAGAAATTTTCTAAAGTGATGGAAATGTTTTATATCCTGATTTTTGGTAGTTCATATATATGTAAAATATTATAAACCTGTACACTTTAGATCTGTGCATTCTTTGAGTACAAATTATAGTTCAATTTTTAAAAATAGCCTTATTTTATAAATAAGTAATTAATGGGGAAGAGTGGTACCTGCCTGTAATCCCAGGTACTTGGAAGACTAAGGCAGGAGAATCATAAATTTGAAACTCTGCAAGGCCCCCCGCCCCAAATACTTGAAAGGGCTGGGGATATAGCTTCATGGTAGAGTGCCACTGGGTTCAATCTCCAGTACTGCAGTATGTAAGTAAGTAAGTAAGTAAGTAAATTGATAAATAGAAGTGAAAGCATTTTTTCAAGATGATTTTTACCTCAGGATTGGTTGGAACCACATCTAAATATTTTCTAGGTCTCTAAGAGGTTAAGTATTTTCTCCCATTTTTTGCATTTCTCTACTTCTTTTTTACCACAGTGATAGTCCAGGACATATCACATTTTACAAGTGACATCAGTTGTTTAATGATAATGATCTGTTTGAAGCAGTGAATGTGATTGGTGAGTGCATTCGGTCTGTATCACAGATACAAAGCCTTGCTCACCATGATGGATGGGCGTGTGCAGGTGTGTGTGTGTGTGTGTGTGTGTGTGTGTGTGTGTGTGTGTGTGTGTGTGTAATTGGTTGTGGGATTGGTCTTGACTGAGAACACTGTCTTATAGTTAGAGAGATGGCAAGTTGGCATCTCAGGCAACATTGATGGCAGAAATCTCAAAGAATATAGCAGAAATCTGCCATCTAAGGCTCAGCAAGCTCAGAACACTTGGTTATCCTAATTGCTATAAATGGAAAGACCCTCACTATTGAGCTTCTCTGAGAGCTGCATCACACTGGGGCGGAAGGAGGGAGCCCATTTCCATAGAGATGTACCTTGTTTCTATGGAGACTCCAGCTAGGCTTCGAGGGGCTTTTGGGATAGTACCAGTGGATGCTGCCAAGCCCTGGGTCATTCTGAGGAGCCTGCTACTTTAGGGGAGGTGGCAGGGCATCAGCCTATGGGGCCAGGACTAGGCTCTGTGAAGCTATTTCAGGCCTGATTTCTAAGCAAGGTACTTGGCAGTAGAAACCTAGGAAAACGTCCCACACCCTACCATGCCATGGGCCACCAGAGAGCCCAGGTGTCTCTCTGAAAGCCAGGCTTGGGTATGAGCATGGATATCAATTATTGCAGAGTATCAACAATAGGGGACCATAAATCTCTTTCAGGTGAGTGCAGACTAATAACAGGGACATCTGGAGGGAGATAGACTGGGTTTTAGAAAATCATCAGATCTCTAGGTCTAGAACATGCAGATAGACCTACTCATTAAATTGTGCGTGTGAGTCCAAGGAGAAGGGGTCGATAACTGTGAAACCTTGTTCCTCAGGTTTTAGACACACCTGTTTAGTTCAAAAGAGTGATCTGAGTGCTAAAACAAGATCAAAATGAAGTGGTCTGTATCTGAAGACGTGCTGTGTTGAAGGTGGGAGAAAATCTCTGAAGCTCTCATCGAGAAGGATATGGAGAACTTTAAAGTCCTATTTGAAGAGAACACGGTAAAGACAACAAATCAGTTTGGGCAGGCTGGCTAGCTGTTGGGATCACTCAGAAAAACTGGAATATGTGAGGAATAGCAGATGTAGAGGAGGCTTAGGTGGATTTGATTTGAATAATGTTGAATGTGAGTTATCTGTGGGATAATCACGTGGAAATGCCTTTCACAGACAGCCTAGAACTGCAGGTGTGGATTTGGGAGTCATTGTCTTGAAGGCAACTGTTACAGAAAATGGTGAATATGAAATCCCCCAGGAGAATAGAGAAAGTAGAGAAGGAAATAGAGAAAGTAGAGATTCTTGTGATACTTGGTGTTCACGAAAATTGTAGTAAAAGTTTATCCAGAAATGACTAAAAACACCACACTATCTAGTTCAGTTTTAGGTATCACTTTCTCTAAATAATTTTCATAAACAAGAGGTTACCTTATTAGCATTGATTTACAATAAATCAACTTTGAAATGGAGCTGGAAGCTACATGTACTTGACATTTCTTATGTTCTCTGTTTTCTCTATCAACTACCTGGATGAACTTCAAGTCATTTAGAAATCAGTGACATATACTCTCTTTTAACTCCCCGTATCAAAAAGATCAATATGACAATCTCTTTTATAGGTAGATATCTAGATGTTTTCAGAAAAAGAAAAAAATTTCCACATAGAAGGCAGTTCCAGCAGATTTTACTATGGGAAATTGGTACATGGTCTGTGGATGTGTAAAAGGGAAAACTAAACGTAAATGTTCAGGGATTTAAAAATACAATCTCTGAAGTTGTGCATACTGCTATTGTAAAGGTCTTAAATATAAAGGTCAGTTCAGGAGGGACAATTTCATGGGGAATTAAAAATTCTCCCAATGTATGTTTATATAATTTTATCTACATATAAGTTTTTCCTTGGTTTTACTGGCTAATTTCTTGTAGGTCACGGGTGTGGGGTAGGTTGAAGGATGATACCCCAAAATTTTTCTTATCCTCTATGCTCTTTATTAATGGAGGGCATTAGATTGAATCATCATCACGGTCACCATTAGAATCCATTATTAACAATCATAACACATGAATGACACTTTGTGACACAATATGTACTTGCTCCTTAGAATTTATATAATGCAGCATAGGAATTAGATCCACTTAATAGTAAACCCTCTGCTCTGCAATAATAATAACCATAATCATCATAACAATCTATGGCATATTTTATAGAAAAATAATTTGAGTGTGTGTCTTCTTAGATTGCTTCAATACACATAAATGCCTGACTTTAAAAACCTTGTTTAATGTAGTTTAAAAGTGGCATGTTTTCTGTAAAAATTAGATTGAATTTTAGATAATCCATTCTATCAAAACTCAGTGAATTTCTTTGAAAAGATGAATTTTACATACCTGAATATAATCAGGATTTTTCAAATTGAGTAACGAATAGAGACACACATTAGATAAAAATACCTAACACTTATTAAATGCCTATAAGACTTTTACATGCATTAACTTATTTGGTTTACACAACAACCTATAAGATAACCTATTATCCCCATTTTACAGAAAAAAGAATTGAAATTAATGCACAATATATTAATGCAAGTAGGGAAAAATCAATGTATCCCTTTAATTTGCATAATGTACATTAATTTGTACATTTAATATGTTTTAACAGTTATGATTTAAGAAACAATAAAGAAATTGACTCAGAAAATTTATATGTAATAACCCTTATTTGTAGTGATACTTTGTTACCTGATGATAATACCATATATTAGTAAACTGTCTTATTATCTTCAATTCCCAAACATTCTTGTCTTTGGTTCTAATAATTCATTGCACATGATTAATAGGCCAACACAGCTTTCATTAAAATTCCAAATCTCAGGGCCTTAAGAAGCTTAAAGTATTTAAATTTCAATAAAAAGTGGGTGCTTCAGTTAAGCACAACTAATTTTAGAATTAAATATAAAAAAAATAAAATAAATAAGTCTAGAGTCTTAAAAGAAGAACTTTTTTTCTTTTTGCTTTGGCAATAAATGAAATGTTTAGCTGACTAACCTTAGAGATTCATTTCCTCAAACGAAAAAAAAAAAAAAAGGGCATGACCAAAACGAGGAAGAATGGTGTGATCATGAAAACTCTTATGCACATCAGGGAAACAATGATTCCTATTTGATCTCAATAGCACAAGCAATGATTAAAATTTTTAAATCCAATTTTCATGTTGCCCAGTAAATTGCTTAAAACACACACACACACACACACACACACACACACACACACACACACAGTACAAGGTCAATTTATTCAGAAAAATATCTGAATGATTACAGGTGCTTGTGGCAATGTGAATTTATTATTGTGAAATCTATGAGCTATCTGGCCTGGCCCAGAGTTGTCCTCATATCCTTCCATATGGTGTGGGTGCTTGGAGCCAAGGGAAAGATCAGAGGACATTGTGAAGAACAGTTGGCCTCAGTCACTGAGTGCCATGTGTTCCCAGTGATGCTGGTCCAAGGACACACTTTGGGGGAGGCTGGGCTCTTTCACCTAACATGCAGGGATGCACTTACCCCTAACTGGTAGGTTTAAAATCTTAACAAATTCACCAGGAAAAAGCCTCCCACCTCTCTTGGAGATTCAGCACTCAATTCAGCATTTAACATCTTTTCCAGTTCTGCTTTTTGGTGCCGTGGTGTAGGGGGGCAGTTACCGGAGATTGAACTCAGGGGCTTGACCACTGAGCCACATCCCCAGCCCTATTTTATATTTTATTTAGAGACAGGGTCTCACTGAGTTTCTTGGTGCCTTGTTTTGCTGAGGCTATCTTTTAACTCACTATCCTCCTGCCTCAGCCTCCTGAGCGGCTTGGTTACAGGCGTGCACCACTGTGCCAGCTCTTTAAGTTTTTCTTATTTCACCTGTGCTTCTTCTAGCATAAAGGGGAAAGGGAAGACAAATTATTACTTCTTACGATATGGCAGAGCCTTCTAGTTATAAAATTCTTTAAAATAAAATTTTTTTTTCATTTAGGATTTTAAAATTATTTTTCTTGGTAGTGGTTAGTTTTAATTCAAACAAATTTTGTTCCTATACAGGGTCTAATTTAGTCCTAAGCCAGATCTACTAAGAAACCCAAAGAGGATAAGATCTGATCCCTGTCCTGCTGCGCCCCTCCCCTGACTCAGGCAATGGCAAGGCCCTACTGAGGTGGATGGCGCAAGGCGTCCATCCTGTGGAGGAGCGCAGTATGTTTCTGGGAATGGGCTGATTTGTTTTTGTATTCCTTTGGTAAGTATAGTTTTGATTTCTCATATGACCATTAAGTATAAAGAAAAAATCATGACTTTCCCAATTAATGCAACTACTTCTAAAGCATAGATCTGTTTGTTCTAAATGCAATGATTTAGCTGTGGAGTGTAAATTGTTAATGTCTAAAGAAAAACTCCCTGTATTCCTGTCAAGGAAGTTTTTGAGAAATTAATTTGAAATCTAGAGAAACAAAATTAATGTTAAGAAGATTAATTAGTGCTTAGTACTTGGCAACTTGTTCTTGTTCCTGTGCACAATGGTTTGTGCTCTTACTTTTGTTTGGTTACACGTGATAACAAATCAACTACTTGCCGTAAGCATGGCAACGGTTCCAGTCAGTAAGTCAAGAAAAAATAGTCAAGGTATAGGCCAATAGTTTGGAACATTTGTAACTATTATTAAAATTTAACTAAGCAGAAACAGCTCAAAGCAAAACTCGAACTGAAAGTACAAATGCTTGCTTATGCATAAGCCAAGATACATTCTTCTATTCTAATTGTAGCTACGTAATATTTTGTTTTGTTTGAATAATGATTTCTGTTTTGTAACAACAAAGTACTGTAAGCCTGCCAAAATGAAAAGTATATATGATCAACTTCACAAGTAAAGATTGAGATCAACACCTTCACTTTGGTGTCTGTGTTGTTTCTCCACCCCTTCTTTCGCCGACTCCTCACCATCCTTTCGTCTCCTGAGACCCTCTGTTGGAGCTGGTCTCCGACACTATCCTTCAACCAACTTACAATCTAATGGAAAGACGAACTCAATATGTGCAGGAAACTTGGTAACAATTCTATGTAATCTATAAATTATCATTATTTTCCTTTAGTGTTTGCTTGGGCAGCTCTGGAAATGGAGCACTTAATACTTGTCAAAGCCCCTCATTCAATCTTGAATATGTGTTCCTCCAGGTCCTAGTTTGGCCTCTCAATTGTGTTCTAAACACTAGGGCAACACCTTGTGTATATGTGCACTCAGTAAAGGTTTGAAGAATGAAGAAGGTCTGTCAAGTACATCCATGGAGCAGAGTTTTTAAAAGATTCTTTAAAGTCGGTACTGTGTGGGACCTAAAGGATTTAACAGAGACTTGACAGAGGCGAGAGGACATTTCTGTTCAGTGGTTCTGGTGCAGATATCTTGCTGAGAAAAATAAAGCCTCTGTGGGCATAAGTGAGGCAGCATAGCCCAGCGGCTTCTGAGGAACTCAGTGTCTCCTGTCTTCTAAACATATCCCTTATGGAGACCATCGGCTCATTTCCCACAGAACGAGCAGCTCTGCATCTTTCTTTCCCAATCAGTCATCTCAAAGTCAGGTGACCGAGAATGAAGTCACTTATGAGTGACCCCAAAATATAATATTTCTAAAGGAGGGGGGTTGTGTATAATGTAGATTACTCACAAGCTTCAGGGATTTATTACTGTTAATAAATTGCTTGCAACTCCCCTCCCCAAGCATCCATGTGTTGTAAGATAAATATGAAAACCCCTAGTTAGTGAATGAATACGTTTCTAAACATAACTTCTTCTACAATAATGATTTTTATTTAAACAGATATTTTGGTAGGTCTATTGTTATGCTATATTGTATCATAATGGGAATGTGTCCCTATACTTTCTCCCTAATAATTATTCCTTTTTCTCCTGCTCATCAACAGTATAGGATTTACACTTAGCATTATCTATTTTTTACCATAAGTAATTTTTCACACACATCATCTCACTTAAGGAATTTAGGCATCCCAGGGTTTCTGGTTATCTTTTGGGTTTTCTTCCAGTACTGGAGGCATCATGATAAATCCCTCAGGTTTTGTGATAACCTCTGAAGTTATTTCTACTCTGGCAATACAAGTAGTATTGAGTAAACTTAGACACACATAGAAAAGGTGCTATGATAGGTCATTACATAAATGCCATCAAAATGGTAATGAAAATATGTACAATATTCTGTAATATGTTTTTAAGGTGTAGGTATATCCTGATTCTGGGATAGTGTTTTTGAAAATTGTTATGGTAAATAAACTACTTACCAGCAACTCTCACAGAGAGGCGTAGATTTCTGGTTTTGGTGTGGCCCTTGCTGCTCTCCATACTAGCACCTGGGCTGCAAAGAAAGGTCTTGGTATAACTGGCTGTTTGTCTCCATTCACCACAAAGCGGACCTGTTATTCTGAAAGTTGCCTGTCACATATCTTTGGCCTCATGAAAGAGTCAAAATTCTGTCACAATTCATTTTCCTGTGATGAACATTTATAGAGGTCTGGGGCTGACCTGTTGGGAATATGCATCGAGCCTTTCCTCTGTAGATGCTTTGGGACTCCTCAGTGTGCAAACACAACTCAAGGGCAATGGCTTGAGTTCAACTGCAACAATGGAGAGCAGTTAATTTGCTGTTGGATTTATTAATGTCTTGGCAATCACCTGTTCCCAGCATGCAGCGAGAAGATCAGTGTCCTCTCTCTTCTGGGATGTGGGTGAGCGAAGTTCAGAGTGAAATTTCTGCTAAGAAGTTGTGGGTGGCTGAAACCTCAAGACTGCCTTTTCTTGCCACTAGGGAGAGAAGGGGTCAAGGTGGGTTTACACTTATTGGGATGGATTTCGCACGGCATATGAAGTTTTTTCTTCATGTTTCATACTTTGCCAGATGGACAGATATCAAAAGCCACAATATTAAAAGCATCCCCACTATCTTCAGCTGATCCACTCCTACTAAGGGCTGATCCCTTACCAAACCCTGTATGACTTCGTGCCCCTTAATTTTATGATCCTGCTGATGATCATGACTTGGTGAAGAAATTGTTTGCTATGGAGTTTGAAAGTAGGGGAAAAAAAAGAGTCATCAAACAGCTTTTTCAGGCACAGATGGAGAAAAGACAACAAGCTTGAAAGTCTTGTACTATTTTACTGCACAAAAATAAAAATAAAAGTATTAGATAAAGAGGTAAGTCTCTAAACCTTAAAATTTTCCATAATACAATGGGGTTTTCCTCATGCTTAGGATAGACACATTAACAGTACTCCTAAAAGATCTTAGAATGATTAGCCATCAGGGAAAGGCAAAGCTAAAGCACATTTGATGAAGCACTTCACACATTCCAGGGCCGTCACAATAAAAGGAATGATAATGATGTGTTGTTAAGGGAGTGAGGAAATCAGAAGCTTTATTCACCACTCTTAATAATAAGGTAAACTGGTTTCACTGGTTTGAAATGATCTGGAACTTCTTCAGAAAGTTAAATATGGAGTTAACGATCCACCTCTTTCACTCCTACTTACAAACTCAATATAAATAAAAAAGGTGTCCAACAATGATTTGTACATGAATGTTCATATAATGTTCATATTATATATAATGTTCATATTATATATACAAATCTTATTCATATTAGTCAAAAAGTGAAAATGACCAGGCAGGTCTGTAATCTAGCTACTCAAGAAGCTGAGGCAGGAGGATCACAAATTCAGGAACAACCTGGGCAAATTTGCAAGACCCTGTCTCAAAACAAAATTTTTAAAAGGGTTGGGCTTTGGCTTCGTGGTGGAACATTGTTTTGTGTGCAGGAGGCTCCGGGTTCAATCTGCAGTACGACACCCACACAGACACAAAGTAAAAATTACTATCCAGTGGGAAATGAAAAAGAAATGTGGCATTTTCATAAGATGGAAATCAGTCACAATAAGGAGGAATAAACTAAAATACTAATACAAGCTACAATATAACTGAAAATTGCAAACATCCTAAGTGAAAGTAGTCAGATCCAAAAGGCGTATATGGTATTATTTCATTTAAATTATCCACAGAAACTCGAGTGTATACATGGGTCTTTCCACATGTGAAGGAGAAACACAAAAATGGTGTTTATTTAAAACTTAGAATCAAGATCCATTAGGAAAATGTAAGTCAAAATAACATTGCAAGTAGCACTTCACATTCACTAGTGTTGGCTAGAACTGCAATATTGGGGGAAAGGAGATTGACAGCTTTGGGTATAAGCTTTTTTTGGAGAGAAAAGTAATAAAAATATTCTGAAATACCTGTGGATTAGAGAACCCAGGTGATGTCACAATGTGTCACATACTTAGCACAGTGTGCTTCCCCTGGTTGGAGGGGCACCACAGTGGTCATGAGACACTGTGTATGGAGAGAGTGCTCTTGTAATTGCTGCTGAAGAGTTCACATATTTCTACAACTAAGACATTTCCTAGAATGAAACCATCATCTAGTTCTAATCTCACTATACAGTCTGTCTCCCAGACTGCTTCCTCAGGGCACTCTGTACCTCGTTGCTTCTCAGGCTGTGAATGATGGGCTTCAACATAGGGGTCACCACACAGAAGAGCACAGAGACCAGGGTGTCCGTGTCCAGCCTTCTCTGGGCCTGTCATAGTGGAAGTTGGCTGTTCCATAAAAGACTACCATGACAGTGAGGGGGGACGCACAGGTGGAGAAGGCCTTCCTCCTGCCCTGGGCAGAGGGAATCCCCAGGATGGCCGCCATGATGAGTGCATAGGAGCCTGCAGTGAAGAGGCAGGGGCTCAGGCACATGGTGGCACTGACAACGTAAAGCGCAGTCTTGTTGACAGATGTGTCTGAGCAGAAGAGCTTCAGGAGCAATGGGGTGTCACAGAGAAAGTGGCTGATCTGGTGGGGCCCACCCGGAGTGAGTGTGATGGCCAGCACCATGTGTGTGACGAAATTAACCAGCCCACACAGCCAGGACCCAGTCACCAGGCCAACACAGACCTTCACACTCATGATGACTGGGTACTGAGAAGGACGGCAGGTCGCCACACAGCAGTCATACTGGCCACACAGCCAGTAAGACGCCTTCTGTGCCAGCACTTGTCACCAAGAAGAAGATCTGGGAAAGGCAGCCCTCATAAGATATGGCCTTCTTCTCCCAGAAAAAGTTCACCAGCAGTACTGGGAGGGTGGTGGATGTGTAGCAGATGTCCAAGAAGCTCAAATTGCTGAGGAAAATGTACATTGGAGTGTGGAGATCAGGACTGACCCTGGTGGCCACTATTATGAGCATGTTCCCCAGGAGAGTGGTCATTTAAATGACCAGAAAGAGCAGGAAGAACCATCCCTGTAGGTTGGAGTGGTTGGAAAATCCCAAGAAGATGAATTCAGTGACAAATGATTGATTGCTCATTTCCAATGTTGTCATAGTTACAAAACAGAAAAAAAGAGACCATGATGAGAATGGACTGAGAGCACCCCAAACTGGCTTGTTAATCTGTAGCAACATGGCAAATAATATCGAATTAAAAGCAGCCTGGAGACTGATAACCTGTGGGACTGGTCTCAGGGAATCAGACCCATGGAGCTGCACACATTTGCAGGGGTGATGGTGGGTGGGAGTAACCAGAGAATTGCTAGAAGTCAACAGAAAGCCATTCGACCTCATCATGGTGTGAAGTCACTTCTCACTGTGTCAGTAATCTCTGTCTCCTGTTGTCCTTTTATTTATTTATTTATTTATTTTTTTTTATTGTTGGTCGTTCAAAACCTTACACAGTTCTTAATACATCATATTTCACAGTTTGATTCAAGCGGGTTATGAACTCCCAACTTTACCCCGTATACAGATTGCTGTATCACATCAGTTACCCTTCCATTGATTCACATATTGCCTTTCTAGTGTCTGATGTATTCTGCTGTCAGTCCTATTTTCTACTATCCCCCCTCCCCTCTCCTCCCCTCCCCTTTTCTCTCTACCCCTTCTACTGTAAATCATTTCTTCCATTTGTATTATCTTGTCTTACCCCTCCATTACATATTTCTTGATATATCATATTTCACATTTTGATTCAAGTGGGTTATGCACTCCCATATTGCCCCTTATACAGATTATAGATTCACATCAGTTTCACTTCCATTGCTTTACATATTGCCATCCTAGTGTCTGTTGTATTCTGCTGCCTTTCCTATCCTCTACTATCCCCCCTCCCCTCCCCTCCCCTCCCCTCTTCTCTCTCTACCCCCACTACTGCAATTCATTCCTCCCCCTTGTATTATTTTTCCCTTTCCCCTCACTTCCTCTTGTATGTAATTTTGTATAAACCTGAGGGTCTCGTTCCATTTCCATGCTATTTCCCTTCTCTCTCCCTTTCCCTCCCACCTCTCAACCCTGTTTAATGATGGTCTTCTTCTTGTGCTCTTCTTCCCTAGTCTGTTCTTAATTACTCTCCTTATATCAAAGAAGACATTTGGCATTTGTTTTTTAGGGCTTGGCTAGCTTCACTGAGCATAATCTGCTCTAATGCCATCCATTTCCCTCCAAATTCTATGATTTTGTCATTTCTTAATGCAGAGTAATACTCCATTGTGTATAAATGCCACATTTTTTTTATCCATTCGTCTATTGAAGGGCATCTAGGTTGGTTCCACAGTCTTCCTATTGTGAATTGTGCTGCTATGAACATCGATGTAGCAGTGTCCCTGTAGCATGCTCTTTTTAGGTCTTTAGGGAATAGACCCAGAAGGGGGATAGCTGGGTCAAATGGTGGTTCCATTCCCAGCTTTCCAAGAAATCTCCATACTGCTTTCCAAATTGGCTGCACCAATTTGCAGTCCCACCAACAATGTACAAGTGTACCCTTTTCCCCACATCCTCGCCAGCACTTATTGTTGTTTGACTTCGTGATGGCTGCCAATCTTACTGGAGTGAGATGGTATCTTAGGGTGGTTTTGATTTGCATTTCTCTGACTGCTAGAGATGGTGAGCATTTTTTCATGTACTTGTTGATTGATTGTATGTCCTCCTCTGAGAAGTGTCTGTTCAAGTCCTTGGCCCATTTGTTGATGGGATTATTTGTTATCTTATTGTCTAATTTTCTGAGTTCTTTATATACTCTGGATATTAGGGCTCTATCTGAAGTGTGAGGAGTAAAGATTTGTTCCCATGATGTAGGCTCCCTATTTACCTCTCTTATTGTTTCTTTTGCTGAGAAAAAACTTTTTAGTTTGAGTAAGTCCCATTTGTTGATTCTAGATGTGAACTCTTGTGCTATGGGTGTCCTATTGAGGAATTTGGAGCCCGACCCCACAGCATGTAGGTCGTAGCCAACTTTCTCTTCTATCAGATGCCGTGTCTCTGATTTGATATCAAGCTCCTTGATCCATTTTGAGTTAACTTTTGTGCATGGCGAGAGAAAGGGATTCAATTTCATTTTGTTGCATATGGATTTCCAATTTTCCCAGCACCATTTGTTGAAGATGCTATCCTTCCTCCATTGCATGCTTTTAGCCCCTTTATCAAATATAAGAAAGTTGTAGTTTTGTGGGTTGGTTTCTGTGTCCTCTATTCTGTACCATTGGTCCACCCGCCTGTTTTGGTACCAGTACCATGCTGTTTTTGTTACTATTGCTCTGTAGTATAGTTTGAAATCTGGAATCGTTATACCACCTGATTCACCTTTCCTGCTTAGTATTGTTTTTGCAATTCTGGGTCTTTTATTCTTCCATATGAATTTCATGATTGCTTTCTCCATTTCTATAAGAAATGCCGTTGGGATTTTGATTGGCATTGCATTAAACCTATAGAGAACTTTTGGTAATATCGCCATTTTGATGATGTTAGTTCTGCCTATCCATGAACAGGGTATATTTTTCCATCTTCTAAGGTCTTCTTCAATTTCTCTCTTTAGGGTTCTGTAGTTTTCATTGTATAAGTCTTTCATCTCTTTTGTTAGGTTGATTCCCAAGTATTTTATTCTTTTTGAGGATATTGTGAACGGGGTGGTTGTCCTCGTGTCCATTTCAGAGGATTTGTCGCTGATATACAGGAATGCCTTTGATTTATGCGTGTTGATTTTATAACCTGCCACTTTGCTGAATTCATTTATTAGCTCTAACAGTTTCTTTGTAGACCATATTGGGTCTGCTAGGTATAGAATCATGTCATCTGCAAATAGTGATAACTTAAGTTCTTCTTTTCCTATTTTTATGCCTTTAATTTCTTTCGTCTGTCTAATTGCTCTGGCCAGTGTTTCGAGAACTATGTTGAACAGGAGTGGTGAGAGAGGGCATCCCTGTCTTGTTCCAGATTTTAGAGGGAATGCCTTCAATTTTTCTCCATTCAGAATGATGCTAGCCTGAGGCTTAGCATAAATTGCTTTTACAATGTTGAGGTATGTTCCTGTTATCCCTAGTTTTTCGAGAGTTTTGAACATAAACGGATGCTGTACTTTGTCGAATGCTTTTTCTGCATCTATCGAGATGATCATATGGTTCTTATTTTTAAGTCTATTGATGTGGTGAATAACATTTATTGATTTCCCTATATTGAACCACCCTTGCGTACCAGGGATGAATCCTACTTGATCATGGTGCACAATTTTTTTGATATGTTTTTGTATCCGATTTGCCAGAATTTTATTGAGGATTTTTGCATCTAGGTTCATTAGAGATATTGGTCTGTAGTTTTCTTTCTTTGAAGTGTCTTTGTCTGGTTTCGGAATCAGGGTGATGTTGGCCTCGTAGAATGAATTTGTAAATTCTCCCTCTTTTTCTATTTCCTGGAATAGCTTGAAAAGTATTGGTATTAGTTCCTCTTTAAAGGTTTTGTAAAACTCGGCTGTAAACCCATCAGGTCCTGGGCTTTTCTTAGATGGTAATCTTTTGATGGTTTCTTCTATTTCCTCAATTGATATTGGTCTGTTTAGGTTGTCTATATCCTCCTGACTCAATCTGGGCAGATTATATGACTTAAGAAATTTATCGATGCCTTCACTATCTTCTATTTTATTGGAGTATAAGGATTCAAAATAATTTCTGATTATCTTCTGTATTTCTGAAGTGTCTGTCGTGATCTTGCCTTTTTCATTCCTTATGCTAGTAATTTGAGTTCTCTCTCTTTTTCTCTTCACTAGCATGGCTAAGGGTCTGTCAATTTTATTTATCTTTTCGAAGAACCAACTTTTCGTTTTGTCAATTTTTTCAATTGTTTCTTTTGTTTCGATTTCATTAATTTCAGCTCTGATTTTAATTATTTCTTGCCTTCTACTTCTTTTGCTGTTGTTTTGCTCTTCTTTTTCTAGAATTTTGAGATGAAGTATGAGATCATTTATTTGTTGGTTTTTTCTTTTTTTAAGGAATGAACTCCAAGCAATGAATTTTCCTCTTAGAACTGCTTTCAATGTGTCCCATAGATTCCGATATGTTGTGTCTGTGTTTTCATTATACTCTAAGAATTTTTTAATTTCCTCCTTGATGTCTTCTAAAACCCATTGATCATTCAGTAACCTATTGTTCATTCTCCAAGTGATGCATGATTTTTCCTTGCTTCTTTTATGGTTGATTTTTAGTTTCATTCCATTATGATCAGATAAGATGCATGGTATTATCTCCGCTCCTTTATATTGTCTAAGAGTTGCCCTGTGACATAATATATGATCTATTTTTGAGAAGGATCCATGTGCTGCTGAGAAAAAAGTGTAGCTGCTTGATGTTGGGTGGTATATTCTATATATGTCAATTAAGTCTAGGTTGTTAATTGTGTTATTGAGTTCTATAGTTTCCTTATTCAACTTTTGTTTGGAAGATCTGTCCAGTGGTGAGAGAGGTGTGTTGAAGTCTCCCATGATTATTGTATGGTGGTCTATTAGACTCTTGAACTTGAGAAGAGTTTGCTTGATGAACGCAGCAGCACCGTTGTTTGGGGCATATATATTTATGATTGTTATGTCTTGTTGGTGTATGGTTCCCTTGAGCAGTATGTAGTGTCCTTCTTTATCCCTTTTGATTAACTTTGGTTTGAAATCTATTTTATTTGATATGAGTATGGACACTCCTGCTTGTTTCCGCAGTCCATATGAGTGATATGATTTTTCCCAACCTTTCACCTTCAGTCTATGTATATCCTTTCCTATCAAATGTGTCTCCTGAAGGCAGCATATTGTTGGATCTTGTTTTGTGATCCATTCAACTAGCCTGTGTCTCTTAATTGGTGAGTTTAAGCCATTAACATTTAGAGTTATTATTGAGATATGGTTTGTTCTTCCAGCCATATTTGTTTATTAATGCTGTTAAACCTGATTTGTTTTTCTCTTTGATTTTTCCCCCCCTTTACTGTCCTACCTCCCACTGTTGGTTTTCATTGTTGTTTTCCATTTCCTCTTCCTGTAGTGTTTTGCCAAGGATTTTTTGAAGAGATGGTTTTCTAGCTGCAAATTCTTTTAACTTTTGTTTATCATGGAATGTTTTAATTTCATCTTCCATCCTGAAGCTTAATTTTGCTGGATACACGATTCTTGGTTGGAACCCATTTTCTTTTAGCGTTTGAAATATGTTATTCCAGGATCTTCTAGCTTTTAGAGTCTGTGTTGAGAGATCAGCTGTTATCCTGACTGGTTTACCCCTAAATGTAATCTGCTTCCTTTCTCTTGTAGCTTTTAAAATTCTCTCCTTATTCTGTATGTTGGACATCTTCATTATAATGTGTCTAGGTGTGGATCTCTTATGATTTTGCACATTCGGCGTCCTGTAGGCTTCTAGGATTTGGGGTTCTGTCTCATTCTTCAAGTCTGGGAAGTTTTCTCGTATTATTTCACTGAATAAGTTGTCTATTCCTTTGGTTTGGAGCTCTGTGCCTTTCTGTATCCCAATGACTCTTAAGTTTGGTCTTTTGATATTATCCCATATTTCTTGGATGTTCTGCTCATGGTTTCTTAGCAGACTTGCTGAGCTGTCTATGCTCTTTTCAAGTTGAAATACTCTGTCTTCATTGTCTGATGTTCTATCTTCTAAGTGATCCACTCTGCTGGTAGTTTTCTCAATTGAGTTTTTAAGTTGGTTTATTGCTTCCTGCATTTCTAGGATTTGTATTTGTTTGTTTTTTATTTCCTCTATCTCCCTGTGAAATTGATCTTTTACTTCCTGGATTTGTTTATGAAGTTCCTTGTCAATGTGATCTTTCATTGTCTGATTTTGCTGTCTCATGTCTTCCTTGAGACTCCAGATCATCTGAAGCATGTATATCCTGACCTCTCTGTCTGACATTCCATCTGTTGCAGCTATTACCTTTTCTAGAGTTGAGTTGACCTGCATTGCCTGTGGTCCTTTCTTTCCTTGTCTTTTCATACTGCTGGCGTTTCTTTCTGCTTGGTGAAGCTGTTGTGTTTTTGAGATTTTCCCTCTATTTATTTATATTGCTCTTGTATAGTTGAAAAGTCTCCCTTGCAGGACAGATGGTGGCTGTGATCCTCCACCAATTGGTGCGATCTGTCTACCACGCTGGCGGGCCCTAGGTCTGCTCTGCTGGCCGGTCGAAGGTCCGCCTACCCAGCAGGCGCGAGGGGCACCTCTGTCTCTCCGTAGGTTGCTGGGCCTAACCTCCCGATGGGTCCCTGGTATGCCTACCTTGCAGGCACTGGGGGTGGCGCTGGCTCCGGCCGCAACAAGCCGCTGGGCCTGATCTGCCGCTGGTCGCAGTCCCGCCTACATTGCAGGCACTGGGGGAGGGGACGGGCCTGCCCCACAGAAGGCCGCTGGTTGGTCGCAGGACCCTGTTCCCTGCAGGCGCGTGTGTCAGCTCTGTCTCTTCGCAGATTGCTGGGCCTGACCTGCCTGTGGGTCGCCGGTTCTCCTACTTTGCAGGCACTGGGGGTGGGGCCGGCTCCGGCCTGCAACCAGCCGCTGGGCCTGATCTGCCGCTGGTCGCAGTCCCGCCTACCTTGCAGGCACTGGGGGAGGGGACTGTCCTGCCCCTCAGCAGGCCACTAAGCCTGATCTGTTAGAGGTGACAGTCCCGCCTACCTTGCAGGCTCTGGGGGAGGGGACGGGCCTGCCCCACAGAAGGCCGCTGGTGGGTCGCAGGACCCTGTTCCTTGCAGGCGCGTGTGTCAGCTCTGTCTGTCCGCAGATTGCTGGGTCTGGCCTGTCCGTAGGTCGCTGGTTCTCCTACCTTGCAGGCACTGGGGGTGGGGCCGGCTCTGGCCCCAACCAGCCGCTGGGCCTGCTCTGCCGGTGGTCACAGTCCCTCCTACCTTGTCCTTTTATTTAAACATTGGATTTTTGGAGAAGTTCATTTTTCATTGCAAATGTTAAGAAAATAATTTACCAAGCAGAGTCATCATCTGCAGAATCAGTCGGTGTTGCCTTCAGTGTTTTCCAATGTAGAGTTTTTCTCATTTTACATCAACCTTGACCTCTGTGTTTGGAAAGGTAGAAGTTAACTATTCCTGTACAATGCTGAAATTATCAGGGCCAGAGCAAAATAGAGGAAAGAAGTTGATGAAGTGGGGTTGGACTGGCTATCTTAAGTGTACAGGGAAGTTCAGTGGAGTAGAAGAGCAATGAGAGGGCATAGAGGTTTGTGAAGGGATGGTATGTGAAAGGTCTTTACGCAGATCATGTTATGTGCACGTGGAAGTCTACCACAGGGGACTGCAACTGTATGTATATGTAGAAAGCACCAGTCAGAAATTAACATATAAATGACCCAAAGAAAGATCAGTAGAGAAAGGAGAATGGGGGCAGAAAGGGGAAAGAGATGGGGGGTGGTGACTGAATGGAGTAAATCAGACTCCATGCACGTAGGATCTTTTCCAAATCAACCCAACTTCTATGTATAACTATTATGCTCTAATAAAAATTTTAAGAAGATTACATGATCCTATCAGCAAAGAGTGAGATTTGAATTCTTCTTGACCTATTTGTATATCTTTAATTTTTTTCTTTTTTCCAATGGCTCTGGCAATTTCAAGGATGAAGTTGAATAGAAGTGGTGAAAGAGGGGGCACCCTGTCTTCTTCCTGTTTTTAGAGTGAATGCTTTCAACATTTCTCTACTTAGAATGATGCTGCCTTAGGTTTAGCATAGTTAGCGTTTGCAATGCTTTTACAAAGATCCTTCTGTCCCTAGTGTTTCTACTGTTTTGACAGGTAGGGGTGCTATATTTTGTTAAATGCTTTTTCTGTATCTATTGAGATGATCAATAAATGTACATCTCTCTTAAATAAACTTAATCTTTCCCCTTTGGCTAAACATTCAGATCATCTCCAGTCCTATAAATATTTTAATGAACATTTTCCTACATAAACATATGTGACCATTTCAAATTATCTCTTCAGAATAAAATTTAAATCTGACATAAAAGAATTTGTTGTGCAGTTTCTATTTAAAACTAGCTCATGTGAGACATTATATTAAGTGAAATAAGCCAGAAACATAAAGAGAAATAGCAGTTTTTCACTTCTTTGTGGAAGCTAAAAGTTGATCTCAGAGAAGTAGGGAGTAGAGCAGTGGTTATTGGAGAATGGGAGAGAATCACAAAAATCATTGTGAGTCTGATTTATCAAAGACGCATGTGAAGGACTGCCTGAAACATGCCCTCCGAGTGTGGTCTTTAAAAATAAAATAAGAGTGGACTTCTAACAGGGTCCTCAGAAAATCTCTCTTCTCTCCTCAGTGGGCAGCAGGAGGTCCATGGGTCTGGCTGCCTAGGAGCTAGCTGTGGTGTGCAAATGAGCAGAACCAGGACGGCTGGAGAATCTCAATAATCACTAGTAGACCGCATTCTAGGTGAGGGCAGGCTGGAAACAGGCCATCCAGAAGGAAATGCCTTGAGCTCTGAAAATGACAGAATCTGTGGATTTAGGAAACGGTTCTGGGTTTAATCCACTCATAACACCTTCTCCCTGGGTCAGTCCACGGTTGCCACAGTTACCACAGGCCTGACCAGAACAACCCGGAGGGGGAGATGCACTCTGGCCTCCTGGCTTGGAGGTTTGTTCTGGGGCCAGCTGACCCATTGCTGCCCGCCTTAGATGAGGTGGGACACCGAGGTGAAAGGAAACAAGGGGGGAAGTGTTTCTAGCTCATGGCAGCCAGAAGGTTGGGGCGGGGGAGGGGACAGGAGGAGACAGTTCGCAGGGGACAAGATGTGATTCCCCAGGGCATGTCCCCGGCCACACTCCACCTGCCCACACTCCTCTCAGTACAGTGGGCCTTTCAGATAATTAACCCACAAAATGGATGGATCCACAGATTAGGTCACAAGTCTCACAGTCTAATCATTTCACCTCTGAACACTGCTACTGTGGCTGACCCTGAGCTTTTGGTGGGGGGATACCTTATTTCTAAGCCATAATAGTCTCTACAGTCTATGTGCTTTGGTTAGAATAACTTCATGTAGTCTGGGAGAGTAATAGGGTGCCAAAACAAGATTAAAAAAAAATATCTGGTAACTGAAGATGTGACATTTGGAGCGTGGAGAAAAGCTCTGAAGAGGAGCCCTGGGTGGAGCACTTAAAAGTCCTGGTAACGAGGACACAAGAGGGCACCTGGTCTGTGGGGTAGCTGAGTGGCAGTGGGATCACTCATTAAAACATATAAAAAAAATAAGAAGGAGCGTGTCTGGGGAGAGTAAATGAGGAAAGGAGGTTGGGCCTGGAGTTTGGATACTTGCTGGGTCACCCCAAGAAGATTCTAGGAGGCAGCGGGAAAGGTTTCCAGGAGATAGGCCTGAAAGTCATGGCTTAGAGTGACTGTGGAAGTCACAGGTGCTCACAAAGCCAAAAGAGAGCAGGGTGAGGAGAGAGGGCCTGATGGACTGTGCGGAAGAGAAGGTGTCCAAAAGGAGGCTCACCAGCTATCAGCAATCATTCTGCACCACAGTGTGAAAGCTCTGCTCTCTGTACCAGGCCTTCTGCACCCCAGTCTAAAACCTCTGCTCTCTATAACAGTCCTTGTGTAACGCAGTCTCCAACCTCTTCTCTCTATAAGGGTACTTCTGCACGCCAAATGCCAACCTCTGTTTTCTGAAACAGTCCTTCTGCACCTCAAACTCCAACCTCTGCTCTCTGTAACAGTCCTTCTAAGCCACAGTCTGAAACCCCTGCTCTCTGCAACACTCTTTCTAAACCCCAGTCTTCAAACTGTACTATCTGTAACAATCCTTCTGCTCCCCAGTCTCAAACATCTTTTCTCTATAACAGGTCTTCTGCAACTCAGTTTCCAAAGTCTGCTCTCTGTAACAGTCCTTCTGCACCCCAGTCTCCAACCTCTGGTCTCTGCAAAAGTCCTTATACACCCCAGTCTCCAACCTCTGCTCCCTGCAATGATCCTTCTGCATCCCAGTCTTCAACGTCTGCTCTCTTTAAGATCCTTCTGCACCCCGTTCTCCAAACTTTGCTCTCTGCAACAGTCATTCTGCACCTCAGTCTCCAACCTCATTTCTCTGCAACGGCCCTTCTGCACCTCAGTATCCAACCTCTGTTCTCTGCAGCAGTCCTTCTGCACCCCAGGCTACAAACTCTGCTCTCTGTAACAATCTTTCTGCACCCCAGTTTTTAAACTCTACTTTCCGTATCAGTTATTCTGCACCCCAGACTGAAACCTCTGCTCTCTGTAACAGTCCTGCTGCACCTCAGTCTCCAAACTCTGCTCTGCGCAACAGTCCTTCTGAACCCCAGTCTAAAACCTCTGCTCTGTGCAAAAGTTTTTCTACACACCAGTCTCCAACATCTGCTCTCTGCAACGATCCTTCTGCATCCCAGTTTCCAATGTCTATTCTCTGCAACAGTCCTTCTACATACCAGTCTCAAAACTCTGCTCTCTGCAACAGTCCTTCTGAACCCCAGTCTCCAACCTCTGCTCTCTGCAAAATCTCTTCTGCACCCCAGTCTTTAAACTGTGCTCTCTGTAACTATCCTACTGCACCCCGGTCTTCAAACTCTGCTCTTTGTAGCGATCGTTTTGCACCTCAGTCTCCAGCCTCTGCTCTCTGCAACGATCCTTCTGCACCCCAGTCTCCAACGTCTGTTTTCTGCAACAATCCTTCTGACCCCAGTCTCCAGCCTCTGCTCTCTGTAACAGTCCTTCTGCACGCCAGTCTCCAATCTCTGCTCTCTGCAAAAGTCCTTCTACATCAAAGTCTCCAACCTCTGCTCTCTGCAAAGATCCTTCTGCATCCCAGTCTCCAACGTCTGCTCTCTTTAAGATCCTCCTGCACCCCGTTCTTCAAACTTTGCTCTCTGTAAAAGTCATTCTGCACCTCAGTCTCCAATCTCATCTCTCTGCAACGGCCCTTCTGCACATCAGTATACAACCTCTGTTCTCTGCAGCAGTCCTTCTGCACCCCAGGCTACAAACTCTGCTCTCTGTAACAATCCTTCTGCACCTCAGTCTCAAAACTCTACTTTCCGTATCAGTTATTCTGCACCCCAGTCTGAATCCTCTGCTCTCTGTAACAGTCCTTCTGCACCTCATTCTCCAAACTCTGCTCTCCGCAACAGTCCTTAGGCACCCCAGTCTCAAGCCTCTGCTCTGTTCAAAAGTCCTTCTACACACCAGTCTCCAACATCTGCTCTCTGCAACGATCCTTCTGCATCCCAGTCTCCGATGTCTGCTCTATGCAACAGTCCTTCTACATACCAGTCTGAAAACTCTGCTCTCTGCTACAGTCCTTCTGAACCCCAGTCTCCAACCTCTGCTCTCTGCAACATCTCTTCTGCACCCCAGTCTTTAAACTGTGCTCTCCGTAACTATTCTACTGCACCCTGATCTCCAAACTCTGCTCTCTGTAGCGATCCTTCTGCACCACAGTCTCCAACCTCTGCTCTCTGCAACGATCCTTCTGCACCCCAGTCTCCAACGTCTGTTTTCTGCAACAGTCTTTCTGACCCCAGTCTCCAGCCTCTGCTCTCTGTAACATCCTTCTGCACCCCAGTTTCAAAACTCTTCTCTAGGTGACATTCCTTCTGAACCTCAGTCTCCACACTCTTGTCTTTGAAACAGTACATCTGTACCGCAGTCTCCAATCTCTGCTCACTGCAACATTTCTTCTGCACCCCAGTCTACAAACTGTGCTCTCTGTACCTGTGTTTTTGACCTCAGTCTCCAAACTCTGCTCTCTGTAACGAACCTTCTTCACCTCAGTTTCAAACCTCTGCTCTCTGGAATGATCCATCTGCACCACAGTTTCCAACCTCTGCTCTCTGTAACAGTCCTTCTACACTTCAGTCTCCAACCTCTCCTCTCTGTACCAATTCTTCTGCACCTCAGTCTCAAACCTCTGCTCTCTTTAACAGTCCATCTGCACCTCAGTCTCCAAACGCTGCTCTCTGTAACAGGCTTTCTGCACCCCAGTCTTCAACCTTTGCTCTCTGTAACAGTTCTTCTGCACCCCAATCTCGAACCTCTGCTCTCTGTAACAATCCTTCTGCACCTCAGACTCCAACGTCTGCTCTCTGCAACAGTCCTTCTGCACCCAAGTCTCCAACCTGTGCTCTCTGTAACTGTCCTGCTGCACCCCAGTCTCCAACTTCTGCTCTCTGCAACGATCCTTCTGCACCCCAGTCTCTATCCTTTGCTCTCTGTAAGAATCCTTTTGCACCCCAGTCTCGAACCTCTCCTCTCTGTAAAAGTCCTTCTGCACGTCAGTCTTCACGTTCTGCAATCTGTAACAGTCCTTCTGCACCCCAGTCTCAAACCTCTGCACTCAGAAATGATCTTTCTGCACCTCAGTCTACAACCTCTGCTCTCTTTAATAGTCTTTCTGCACCCCAGTATCCAACATCTCCTCTCTGCAAAAATCCTTCTTCTCCCCAGGCTCCAACTTCTGCTCTCTGCAAGGTTCCTTATACATCCGAGTTTCAAAAATCTGCTCTCTGTAACAGTCCTTGTGCACCTCAGTTTCCAAACTCTACTCTCTGAAACATTCCTTCTGCACCACTGTCTCCAACCTCTGCTCTCAGTAACAGTTCTTCTACACCCCAATCTCCAAACTCTGCTCGGTGTAACACTCTTTCTGCACGCCAGACTCCACCCTCTACTCTCTGTAAAAGTTCTTCTGCACCTCAGTCTCTAACCTCTGCTCTCTTTAAGATCCTTCTGCAACCCATACTCCAAACGCTGCTCTCTGTAACAGTCTTCTGCAACCCAGTCCCCAAACTGCTCTCTGTAACAGGCCTTCTGCACCCCAGTCTCCATCCTCTGCTCTCTGTAACAGGTCTTATGCACCCCAGTCTCCAAATTCTGCTCTCTGTAACAGGCTTTCTGAACCCAAGTCTAAAACCTCTTCTCACTGCAACGATCCTTTTGTCCCTCAGTCTCCAAACACTTCTCTCTGCAAGAGTCCTTCTACACCGCAGTCTCCAACCTCTGCTCTCTGCAAAAATCCTTTTGCACCCCAGTCTCCAAACTTTGCTCTCTGTTTCAGTCGTTCTGCACCCCAGTCTCCAAACACTGCTCTCTGTTTCACCCTTTCTGCACCCCAAAATCCAACATCTGCTCTCTGAAACAGTCCTTCTGCACCTCAGTGTGAAAACTCGGCTCTCTGCAAAATCCTTCTGCAACCGAGTTTCCAAACTCTGCTGTATGTAACAGTCCTTCTGAACCACAGTCTACAAAATGCTCTCTGTACGATCCTTCTGCAACCCAGTCTCGAAATTGTGCTATATTTAACAGTCCTTCTACACCCCACTCTCCAAACTCTTCTCTCTGTAACAGGCGTTCTGCACCCAGTCTCCAATGTTTGCTCTCTGTAACAGGCCTTCTGCACCCCAGTCTTCAATCTCTGCTCTCTACAACAGTCCTCCTGCACCCCAGTCTCCAACCTCTGCTCTCTGTAACAATCCTTCTGCAACTCAGTCTCTAACTTCTGCTCTCTGAAACGGTTCTTCTGAACCCCAGTCTCCACACTCTGTTCTCTGCAACAGTCCTTCTGCACCCCAGTCTCGAACTTCTGCTCTCTGCAACAGTCCTTCTGCACCCAGTCTCCAACCTGTGCTCTCTGCTACAGTACTTCTGCACCCCAGTCTCCAACATCTCCTCTCTGTATCAGTCATTTTGCACCTAAGTCTCCAACCTCTGCTCTCTGCAGCAGTCCCTTTACACCCCAGTCACCAAAATCTGCTCTGTGTAACGATCCTTCTGCACCTTAGTTTCCAACCTCAGCTCTCTAATACGATTCTTCTGCACCCCAGTCTCCAACCTCTGCTCTCTGTAAAAGTCCTTCTGCACCTCAGACTCCATCCTTTGCTCTCTGTAATTGTCCTTCTGCACCCCAGTCTCTAATCTCTGCTCTCTGTAACAATCCTTCTGCACCTCTGTCTCCAACGTCTGCTCTCTGTAACAGTCCTACTGCACCCCAGTCTCCCACATCTGCTCTCTGCAATGGTCCTTCTGAACCCCAGTCTCCAACGTCTTCTCTCTATAACGCTCCTTCTGCACCCCAATTACCAACCTCTCCCCTCTGTAACAGTCTTTCTAAGCCTCAGTCTGAAACTTCTGCTCTCTGCAAAAATCCTTCTAAACAACAGTCTTCAAACTGTGCTATCTGTAACAATCCTTCTGCACCCCAGTCTCCAATACCTGCTCTTTGTAACATGTTTTCTGCAACCCAGTCTCCAAACTCTGCTCACTGTATCAGGCCTTCTCCACCACATTCTGTAACCTATGCTCTTTGCAAAAGTCCTTCTACACCCCAGTCTCCATCCTCTGCTTTCTGCAACGATCCTTCTGCATCCTAGTTTCTAACGTCTGCTCTCTGTAAGATCTTTCTGCACCCCGTTTTCAAAACTTTGCTCTCTGTAACAGTCATTCTGCATGTCAGTCTCCAACTTCATTTCTCTGTAATGGCCCATGTGCACCTCAGTATCCAACCTCTGTTTTCTGCAGCTGTTTGTCTGCACCCCAGGCTAAAAACTCTGCTCTCTGTAACAGTCCTTCAGCACTCCAGTCTCCAAACTCTACTTTCCGCATCAGTTATTCTGCACCCCAGTCTAAAACCTCTGCTGTCTGTAACATTCCTTCTGCACCTCAGTCTCCAACCTCTGGTCTCTGCAACAATCCATCTGCACCCCAGTCTCCAACCTCTGCTCTCTGCAAACGTCTTATTATACCCCAGTATCCAACATCTGCACTCTGCATCGATCTTTCTGCATCCCAGTCTTAAAAATCTGCTCTCTGCAACAGTCCTTCTACACCCCAGTCTCCAACCTCTGCTCTGTGCAACAGTCCTTCTGCACACCAGTCTTCAACCTCTGCTCTCTGCAAACGTCCTATTGTACCCCAGTATCCACCATATGCTCTCTGCTACACTCATTTTGCAACCCAGTCTCCAACGTCTGCTTTCTGCAACAGTCCTTATACACACCAGTCTCCAACCCCTGCTCTCTGCTACAGTACTTCTGCACCCCAGTCTTCAACCTCATCTCTCTTCAAAATTTCTTCTGCACTGCAGTCTCCAACCAGTGCTCTCTGTAACTATCCTACTGCACCCGGTCTCAAAACTCTCCTCTCTGTAGAGATCCTTCTGCACCTCACTCTCCAACCTCTGCTCTCTGCAACGATCCTTCTGCACCCCAGTCTCCAACGTCTGTTTTCTGCAACAGTCTTTCTGGCCCCAGTCCCCAGCCTCTGCTCTCTGTAACATTCTTCTGCACCCCAGTTTCCAAACTCTTCTCTATGTGACATTCCTTCTGAACCTCAGTCTCCACCCTCTTCTCTTTGTAACAGTACTTCTGTACCGTAGTCTCTAATCTTTTCTCACTGCAACATTTCTTCTGCACCCAAGTCTACAAACTGTGCTCTCAGTACCTGTCTTTCTGACCCCAGTCTCCAAACTCTGCTCTCTGTAATGATCCTTCTTTACCTCAGTTTCAAACCTCTGCTCTATGGAATGATCCATCTGCACCACAGTTTCCAACCTCTGCTCTCTGTAACAGTCCTTCTACACTTCAGTCTCCAACCTCTCCTCTCTGTACCAATTCTTCTACACCTCAGTCTCAAACCTCTGCTCTCTTTAACAGTCCATCTGCACCTCAGTCTTCAAACTCTGCTCTCTACAACAGGCTTTCTGCACCCCAGTCTTCAACCTTTGCTCTCTGTAACAGTTCTTCTGCACCCCAATTTCGAACCTCTGCTCTCCGTAACAATCCTTCTGCACCTCAGACTCCAACGTCTGCTCTCTGCAAGAGTCCTTCTGCACCCAAGTCTCCAACCTGTGCTCTCTGTAACTGTCCTGCTGCACCCCAGTCTCCAACCTCTGCTCTCTGCAACGATCCTTCTGCACCTCAGTCTCCATCCTTTGCTCTCTGTAAGAATCATTTTGCACCCCAGTCTCGAACCTCTCCTCTCTGTAAAAGTCCTTCTGCACGTCAGTCTTCACGTTCTGCAATCTGTAACAGTCCTTCTGCACCCCAGTCTCAAACCTCTGCACTCAGAAATGATCTTTCTGCACCTCAGTCTCCAACCTCTGCTCTCTTTAATAGTCTTTCTGCACCCCAGTATCCAACATCTCCTCTCTGCAAAAATCTTTCTTAACCCCAGGCTCCAACCTCTGCTCTCTGCAAGGTTCCTTATACATCCAAGTTTCCAAAATCTGCTCTCTGTAACAGTCCTTGTGCACCTCAGTTTCCAAACTCTACTCTCTGAAACATTCCTTCTGCACCCCTGTGTCCAACCTCTGCTCTCAGTAACAGTTCTTCTACACCGCAATCTCCTAACTCTGCTCGGTGTAACACTCTTTCTGCACGCCAGACTCCACCCTCTACTCTCTGTAAAAGTCTTTCTGCACCTCAGTCTCCAACCTCTGCTCTCTTTAAGATCCTTCTGCAACCCATACTCCAAACGCTGCTCTCTGTAACAGTCTTCTGCAACCCAGTCCCCAAACTGCTCTCTGTTGCAGGCCTTCTGCACCCCAGTCTCCATCCTCTGCTCTCTGTAACAGGTCTTATGCACCCCAGTCTCCAAATTCTGCTCTCTGTAACAGGCTTTCTGAACCCCAGTCTAAAACCTCTTCTCACTGCAACGATCCTTTTGTCCCTCAGTCTCCAAACACTTCTTTCTGCAAGAGTCCTTCTACACCGCAGTCTCCAACCTCTGCTCTCTGCAACAATCCTTCTGCACCCCAGTCTCCAAACTCTACTCTGTTTCAGTCGTTCTGCACCCCAGACTCCAAACTCTGCTCTCTGTTTCACCCTTTCTGCACCCCAAAATCCAACATCTGCTCTCTGAAACAGTCCTTCTGCACCTCAGTGTGAAAACTCGGCTCTCTGCAAAATCCTTCTGCAACCGAGTTTCCAAATTCTGCTGTATGTAACAGTCCTTCTGAACCACAGTCTACAAAATGCTCTCTGTACGATCCTTCTGCAACCCAGTCTCGAAATTGTGCTATATTTAACAGTCCTTCTACACCCCAGTCTCCAAAATCTTCTCTCTGTAACAGGCATTCTGCACTCAGTCTCCAATATCTGCTCTCTGCAACAGGCCTTCTGCACCCCAGTCTCCAATCTCTGCTCTCTGCAACAGTCCTCCTGCACCCCAGTCTCCAACCTCTGCTCTCTGTAACAATCCTTCTGCAACTCAGACTCCAACTTCTGCTCTCTGCAACGGTTCTTCTGAACCCCAGTCTCCACACTCTGTTCTCTGCAACAGTCCTTCTGCACCCAGTCTCCAACCTGTGCTCTCTGCTACAGTACTTCTGCACCCCAGTCTCCAACATCTCCTCTCTGTATCAGTCATTTTGCACCTCAGTCTCCAAACTCTGCTCTCTGCAGCAGTCCTTTTACACCCCAGTCACCAAAATCTGCTCTGTGTAACGATCCTTCTGCACCTTAGTTTCCAACCTCAGGTCTCTGAAACGATTCTTCTGCACCCCAGTCTCCAACCTCTGCTCTCTGTAAAAGTCCTTCTGCACCTCAGACTCCATCCTTTGCTCTCTGTAATTGTCCTTCTGCACCCCAGTCTCCAATCTCTGCTCTCTGTAACAATCCTTCTGCATTTCTGTCTCCATCGTCTGCTCTCTGTAACAGTCCTACTGCACCCCAGTCTCCCACATCTGCTCTCTGCAATGGTCCTTCTGCACCCCAGTCTCCAACCTCTTCTCTCTATAACGCTCCTCTGCACCCCAATTTCCAACCTCTCCCCTCTTTAACAGTCCTTCTAAGCCTCAGTCTGAAACTTCTGCTCTCTGCAACAATCCTTCTAAACAACAGTCTCCAAACTGTGCTATCTGTAACAATCCTTCTGCACCCCAGTCTCCAATACCTGCTCTTTGTAACATGTTTTCTGCAACCCAGTCTCCAAACTCTGCTCACTGTATCAGGCCTTCTCCACCCCATTCTTTAACCTATGCTCTTTGCAAAAGTCCTTCTACACCCCAGTCTCCATCCTCTGCTTTCTGCAACGATCCTTCTGCATCCTAGTTTCTAACGTCTGCTCTCTGTAAGATCTTTCTGCATCCCGTTTTCAAAACTTTGTTCTCTGTAACAGTCATTCTGCATGTCGGTCTCCAACTTCATCTCTCGGCAATGGCCCTTGTGCTCCTCAGTATCAAACCTCTGTTTTCTGCAGCTGTTTTTCTGCACCCCAGGCTAAAAACTCTGCTCTCTGTAACAGTTTTTCAGCACTCCAGTCTCCAAACTCTACTTTCTGTATCAGTTATTCTGCACCCCAGTCTAAAACCTCTGCTGTCTGTAACATTCCTTCTTCACCTCAGTCTCCAATCTCTGCTCTCTGCTAAAATCCATCTGCACCCCAGTCTCCAACCTCTGCTCTCTGCAAACTTCTTATTATACCCCAGTATCCAACATCTGCTCTCTGCAATGATCTTTCTGCATCCCAGTCTTAAAAGTCTGCTCTCTGCAACAGTCCTTCTACACCCCAGTCTCCAACCTCTGCTCTCTGCTACAGTACTTCTGCACCCCAGTCTTCAAACTCATCTCTCTTCAAAATTTCTTCTGCACCGCAGTCTCCAACCTGTGCTCTCTGTAACTATCCTACTTCACCAGGTCTCCAAACTCTCCTCTCTGTAGAGATCCTTCTGCACCTTAGTCTCCAACCTCTGCTCTCTGCAACGATCCTTCTGCATTTCAGTCTCCAACCTCTGCTCTCTGCAACAGTCCTTCTGCACCCCAGTCTCCAAGATCTGCTCTCTGTAACAGTCCTTCTGCACATCAGTGTCCAAACTCTGCTCTCTGTAACGATCCTTCTGCACCTCATGTTCAAACTCCGCTCTCTGTAACAGGCCTTCTGCACCACAGTCTCCAACCTCTGCTTTCTATAACAGTTCTTCTGAACCCCATGCTTCAAACTCTGCTCTCTGTAACACTCCTTCTGCCTCCCAGTCTCCATCCTCTTCTCTCTGTAAGAATTCTTTGACAGCCCTGTCTCCATGCTTTCCTCTCTGTAAAAGTCCTTCTACACCTCAGTATCCAACCTCTGAAATCTGTAAGGGTCATTCTGCACCGCTGTCTCCAACCTCTTCTCTCTATAAGGGTACTTCTGCACGCCAAATGCCAACCTCTGTTTTCTGAAACAGTCCTTCTGCACCTCAAACTCCAACCTCTGCTCTCTGTAACAGTCCTTCTAAGCCACAGTCTGAAACCCCTGCTCTCTGCAACAATCTTTCTAAACCCCAGTCTTCAAACTGTGCTATCTGTAACAATCCTTCTGCTCCCCAGTCTCAAACATCTTTTCTCTGTAACAGGTCTTCTGCAACTCAGTTTCCAAAGTCTGCTCTCTGTAACAGTCCTTCTGCACCCCAGTCTCCAACCTCTGCTCTCTGCAAAAGTCCTTCTACACCCCAGTCTCCAACCTCTGCTCTCTGCAACGATCCTTCTGCATCCCAGTCTTCAACGTCTGCTCTCTTTAAGATCCTTCTGCACCCAGTTCTCCAACCTTTGCTCTCTGTAACAGTCATTCTGCACCTCAGTTTCCAACCTCATCTCTCTGCAACGGCCCTTCTGCACCTCAGTATCCAACCTCTGTTCTCTGCAGCAGTCCTTCTGCACCCCAGGCTACAAACTCTGCTCTCTGTAAAATCATTCTGCACCCCATTCTCAAAACTCTACTTTCCGTATCAGTTTTTCTGCACCCCAGTCTGAAACCTCTGCTCTCTGTAACAGTCTTTCTGCACCTCAGTCTCCAAAGTCTGCTCTCCGCAACAGTTTTTCTGCACCCCAGTCTCAAACCTCTGCTCTGTGCAAATGTCCTTCTACACACCAGTCTCCAACATCTGCTCTCTGCAACGATCTTTGTGCATCCCAGTCTCCAAAGTCTGCTCTCTGCAACAGTCCTTCTATACCATAGTCTCCAAACTCTGCTCTCTGCTACAGTCCTTGTGCAACCCAGTCTCCAACCTCTGCTCTCTTCAACATTTCTTCTGCACCCAAGGCTCCAAACTGTGCTCTCTGTATCTATCCTACTGCACCTCCGTCTCCAAACTCTGTTCTCTGTAGCGATCCTTCTGCACCTCAGTCTCCAACCTCTGCTCTCTGCAACGATCCTTCTGCACCCCAGTTTCCAACGTCTGTTCTCTGCAACAGTCCTTTTGAACCCAGTCACCAGCCTCTGCTCTCTGTAACATCCTTCTGCACCCCAGTTTTTAAACTCTGCTATAGGTGACATTCCTTCTACACCTCAGTCTCCACCCTCTGCTTTTTGTAACAGTACTTCTGTAACACAGTCTCCAATCTCTGCTCACTGCAACATTTCTTCTGCACCCCAGTCTTTAAACTGTTCTCTCTGTAACTGTATTTCTGACCCCAGTCTCCAACCTCTGCTCTCTGTAATGATCCTTCTGCACCACAGTCTCCAACCTCTGCTTTCTGTAACAGTTCTTCTGAACCCAACTCTTCAAACTCTGCTCTCTGTAACACTTTTTCTGCACCCCAGTCTTCATGCTCTGCTGTCTGTAAGAATCCTTTGACACCACTGTCTCCAACCTCTCCTCTCTGTAAAAGTCCTTCTGCACCTCAGTATCCAACCTCTGCAATCTGTAACGGTCATTCAGCACCCCAGTCTCCAAACTCTGCTCTCTGTATCAGTCCTTCTGCACCCAAGACTCAAAACTCTGCTCTCTGCAACATTTCTTCTGCACCCCAGTCTCCAACCTGATCTCTCTGTAACAATCCTTCTGCACCCCTGTCTCCAAACTCTGCTCCCTATAACAGTCCTTCTGTACCGCAGTCTCCAACCTCTTCTCTCTATAATGGTACTTCTGCACCAAAATTGACAACCTCTGCTTTCTGAAACAGTCCTTCTGCACCTGAGACTCCAACCTCTGTCTCTGTAACAGTCCTTCTAATCCTTAGTCTAAAACCTCTGCTCTCTGCAAGAATCCTTCTAAAACCCAGTCTCCAAATTGTGCTGTCTGTAACAATCCTTCTGCACCCCAGTCTCAAACATCTGCTCTCTGTAACAGGTCTTCTGAAACTCAGTCTCCAAAGTCTGCACTCTGTAACAGGCCTTCTGCACCCCAGTCTCCAAACTCTTCTCTCTGCAACGATTCTTCTGCACCTCAGTATCCAACCTCTGCTCTCTGCAACAGTCCTTCTGAACCCCAGTCTCCAACCTCTGCTCTCAGTAACATCCTTCTGCACCACGTTATCCAAACTTTGCTCTCTGTAACAGTCATTCTGCATCTCGGTGTCCAACCTCATCTCTCTGCAATGGCCCTTCTGCACCTTAGTATCCAACCTCTGTTCTCTGGAGCAGTCCTTCTGCACCCCAAACTACAAACTCTGCTCTTGGTAACAGTCATTATGTACCCCAGTCTCCAAACTCTAATTTCCGTGTCAGTAATTCTGCACCCCAGTCTGAAACCTCTGCTCTCTGTAACAGCCCTTCTGCACCTCAGTCTCCAAACTCTGTTCTCCTCAACATTCTTTCTGCACCCCTGTCTCCAACCTCTGCTCTGTGCAAATGTCCTTCTACACACCAGTCTCCAACTTCTGCTCTCTGCCAGGATGCTTCTGCATCCCAGTATCCAACGTCTGCTCTCTGCAACAGTCTTTCTACACCCCAGTCTCCAATCTCTGCTCTCTACCACAGTCCGTCTGAATCCCAGTCTCTAACCTCTGCTCTCTTCAACATTTCTACTGAACCCCAGCCTCCAACCTGTACTCTGTAACTTTCCTACTGCACCCCGGTCTCTAAACTCTGCTCTCTGTAGTGATCCTTCTGAACCTCAGTCTCCAACCTCTGTTCTATGCAACGATCCTTCTGCACCCCAGTTTTCAATATCTGCTCTCTGTGACATTTCTTCTGCACCCCAGGCTCCACCCTCTGCTCTTTGTAAAAGTACTTCTCTACCGCAGTCTCCAATTTCTGCTCACTGCAACATTTTTTCTGCACCCCAGTCTCCAAACTGTGCTCTCTATAACTGTCTTTCTGACCTAGGCTCCAACCTCTGCTCTCTGTAAAGATCCTTCTGCACCTCAGTTTCCAACCTCTGCTCTCTGAAACGATCCTTCTGCACCACAGTTTCCAACCTCTGCACTCTGTAACAGTCCTTCTACAACTACTCTCCAACCTCTTCTCTCTGTACAAATTTTTCTGCACCTCAGTCTCCCACCACTGCTCTCTGTAACAGTTCTTCTGCACCCCAGTCTCCAACATCTTTTCTCTGCAACGATCCTTCTGAACCTCAGTCTCCAATCTCTGCACTCTGCAACAGTCTTTCTGCACACCAGACTCAAGACTCTGCTCTCTGTAAGATCCTTTTGCATCCCTTTCTTCAACCTCTCCTCTCTGTAACAGTCCTTCTGTACCCCAGTATCCAACGTCTGCTCTCTGTAAAAGTCCTTTTGCACCTCAGTCTCCAAACTTTGCTCTCTGTAATGGTTTTTCTGCACCCTAGTCTCCAACATCTGCTCTCTACAACAATCCTTCTACACAAAAGTCTCCAAACTCTGCTCTCTATAACGGTCCTTCTGCACCCCAATTGCAAACCTCTGCTTTCTGTAATAGTCTTTCTGCACCTCAGATTCCAACCTCTGCTCTCTGTAACAGTCCTTCTAAGCCTCAGTCTGAAACCTCTGCTGTCTGCAACAATCCTTCTGCACCCTAGTCTCCAAACTGTGCTATCTGTGACAATCCTTCTGCAACCCAGTCTCCAACCTCTGCTTTCTTTAACAGATCTTCTGCACCCCAGTATCCAGACTCTGCTCTCTGTAACAGGCCTTCTGCTCCGCAGTCTCCAACCTCTTCTCTTTTCAACGATCCTTCTTAACCTCAGGCTCCAACCTCTGCTCTCTGTAAGATCCTTCTCCATCTCGTTTTCAAAACTTTGCTCTCTGGAACAGTCATTCTGCATCTCAGTCTCCAACCTCATCTCTCTACAATGGCCCTTCTGCACCCCAGTCTCCAACCTCTGCTCTCTGCTACAGTCCTTCTGCACCCCAATCTCCAACCTCTGCTCTCTTCAAAATTTCTTCTGCACCCCAGTCTCCAACCTGTTCTCTCAGTAACTATCCTACTGCACCCCGGTCTCCAAACTCTGCTCTCTGTAACGATCCTTCTGCATCTCAGTCTCCAACCTCTGCTCTCTGCAACGATCCTTCTGCACCCCAGTCTCCAACGTCTGTTCTCTGCAACAGTCTTTCTCACAGAGTCTCCAGGCTCTGCTCTCTGTAACATCCTTCTGCACCCCAGTTTCCAAACTTTGCTCTAGGTGACATTCCTTCGGCACCCCAGTCTCCACCTGCTGCTATTTGTAACAGTACTTCTGTACCGCAGTCTCCAATTTCTTCTCACTGCAACATTTCTTCTGCACCCCAGTCTCCAATCTGTGCTCTCTGTAACTGTCTTTCTGACCCCAGTCTCCAACCTCTGCTCTCTGTAACGATCCTTCTGCACCTCAGTCTCCAACTCTGCTCTCTGAAACAGTCGTTCTGCACCCCTGTCTCCAAACTCTTCCCTCTGTAACAGTCATTCTGCATCCCTTCACCAAACTCTGCTCTCTGTAACAGGCCTCCTGCACCGATACTCCAACCTCTGTTCCCTGGAAAACTCCTTCTGCACCCAAGTCTCAAACCTCTGTAATCTCCAACAATCTTTCTGCACCTCACTTCCCAAACTCTGACTTCTGCAATGGTCCTACTGCACCCCAGTCTCTAATATCTGCTCTCTGCAATGATCATTTTGCTCCACAGTCTCCAACCTCTGCTCTCTGCAAAAGTCCTTCTGCACCCCAGTCTCAAACCTATGCTCTCTGTAAGATCCTACTGCACCCCAGTTTCCAAACTCTGCTCTCTGTAACATTCCTTCTCCACACAGTGCCCAACCTCTGCTCTCTGCAACAGTCCTTTTGCACCACAGTCCTTCTAAACAACAGTCTCCAAACTGTGCTATTTGTAACAATCCTTCTTCACCTCAGTCTCCAAAATCTGCTCTCTGTAACAGGTTTTCTGCAACCCAGTCTCCAAACTCTGCTCTCTGTAACAGGCCTTTTACACCACAGTCTCCAACCTTTGCTCTCTGCAAAAGTCCTTCTACACCCCAGACTCCAACCTCTGCTCCTGCAACGATCTTTCTTCATCCCAGTCTCCAACGTCTGCTCTCTTTAAGATCCTTCTGCACCCCGTTCTCCAAACTTTGCTCTCTGTAAGTCATTCTGCACCTCAGTCTCCAACCTCATCTCTCTGTAATGGCACTTGTGCACCCCAGTATCCAACCTCTGTTCTCTGCAGCTTTCCTTCTGCACGCCAGACAAAAAACTCTGCTCTCTGTAACAGTCCTTCTGCACCCCAGTCTCCAAACTCTACTTTCCGTATCAGTTATTGTGCACCCCAGTCTAAAATCTCTGCTCTCTGTAACAGTTCTTCTGCACCTCAGTCTCCAACCTCTGCTTGCTGCAAAAGTCCATCTGCACCCCAGTCTTCAACCTCTGCTCTCTGCAAACGTCTTATTATAAGACAGTATCCAATATCTGCTCTCTGCAACGATCTTTCCGCATCCCAGTCTCCAATGTCTGCTCTCTGCAACAGTCCTTCTACACCCCAGTCTCCAAACTCTGCTCTCTGCTACAGTCCTTCTGCACCCGAGTCTCCAACCTCTGCTCTCTGCAACCATTCTACTGCACCCCATTCTCTAACCTGTGCTCTCTAAAACTATCCTACTGCACCTTGGTCTCCAAACTCTGCTCTCTGTAGCGATTTTTCTGCACCTCAATCTCCAACCTCTGCTCTCTGAAATGATCCTTCTGCATCCCAGTTCCAACATCTGCTCTCTGCAACAGTCCTTCTGAACTCCAGTCTCCAACCTCTGCTCTCTTTAACGATCCTGCTGCACCCCAGTCTCCAACCTCTGCTCTCTGCAACAATCCTGCTGCATTCCAGTCTCCAACGTCTGCTCTCTGTAAGATCCTCCTGCACCCTGTTCTTCAAACTTTGCTCTCTGTAACAGTCATTCTGCACCTCAGTCTCCAACCTCATCTCTCTGCAACGATCCCTTGTGCACCCCAGTATCCAACCTCTTTTCTCTGCAGCTGTTCTTCTGCACCCCAGGCTATAAACTCTGCTCTCTATAACATCCTTCTGCACCCCAGTCTCCAAACTCTACTTTCCATATCAGTTATTCTGGACCCCAGTATAAAACGTCTTCTCGCTGTATCAGTCGTACTGCACCTCAGTCTCCAACCTCTGCTCTCTGCAACAGTCCTTCTGCACCTCAGTCTCCAAGCTCTGCTCTCTGTAACAGTCCTTAGCACATCAGTGTCCAACGTCTGCTCTCTGTAACGATCCTTCTGCACCTCATGTCCAAACTCTGCTCTCTGTAACAGGCCTTCTGCTCCACAGTCTCCAAAATCTGCTTTTTGTAACAGTTCTTCTGAACCCCAGTCTCCATCCTCTGCTCTCTGTAAGAATCTTTTGACACCCCTGTCTCCAACGTCTCCTCTCTGTAAAAGTCCTTCTGCACCTCAGTCTCCAACCTCTGCTCTCTGTAATGGTCCTTCTGCACCCCAGTCTCCATCCTCTGCTTTCTGTATCAGTCCTTCTGCACCCAAATCTCTAAACTCTGCTCTCTGCAACATTTCTTCTGCACCCCAGTCTCTAACCTGTACTCTCTGTGACAATCCTTCTGCACCGCAGTCTCCAACATCTGCTCTCTGCAAGGATCCTTCTTCTATCCAGTCTTCAAAGTCTGCTCTCTGTAAAAGTCCTTTTGTATCGCAGTCTCCAACCTCTTCTCTTTGTAACGGTCCTCCTGCTAAACAATTTCCAACCTCTGCTTTCTGTAACAGTCCTTTTGCACCCGAGTCTCCAAATCTTCTCTCTGCAAAGATCCTTCTGCACCTCAATATCCTAGCGCTGCTCTCTGTAAAAGTCCTTCTGCACCTTAGTCTCCATCTTTAGCTCTCTGTAATGGTCCTTCTGCACCCCAGTCTCTGATCTCTGCTCTCTGTAACAATCCTTCTGCACATCTGTCTCCAACATCTGCTCTCTGTAACAGGCCTTCTTCACCCCAGTCTCCAAACTCTGCTCTGCAATAGTCCTTCTATACCGCAGTCTCCAACCTCTTCTCCCTATAACTATACTTCTGCAACCCAATTGCCAAACTCTGCTTTCTGAAACAGTCCTTCTGCACCTCAAACTCCAAACTCTGCTAACTGTAACAGTCCTTCTCAGCCTTAGTCTGAATCATCTGCTCTCTGCAACAATCCTTCTAAACCCCAGTGTCCAAACTGTGCTATCTGTAACAATCCTTCTGCACTCCAGTCTCAAATATCTGCTCTCTGTAACAGGTCTTCTGCAACTCAGTCTCCAAAGTCTGCTCTCTGTAACAGGCCTTCTGCACCCCATTCTCCAACCTCTGCTCTCTGCAACAGGCCTTCTGCACCCCAGTCTCCAACCTCTGCTCTCTGTAAGATCCTTCTCCATCCCGTTCTCAAAACTTTGCTCTCTGGAACAGTCATTCTGCATCTCAGTCTCCAACCTCATCTCTCTACAATGACCCTTCTGCACCCCAGTCTCCAACCTCTGCTCTCCTCAAAATTTCTTCTGCACCCCAGTCTCCAACCTGTTCTCTCAGTAACTATCCTACTGCACCCCGGTCTCCAAACTCTGCTCTCTGTAGCGATCCTTCTGCCCCTCAGTCTCTAACCTCTGCTCTCTGCAACTATCCTTCTGCACCCCAGTCTCCAACGTCTGTTCTCTGCAACAGTCCTTCTCATCAGAGTCTCCAGGCTCTTCTCTCTGTAACATCCTTCTGCACCCCAGTTTCCAAACTTTGCTCTAGGTGACATTTCTTCGGCACCCCAGTCTCCACCCGCTGCTCTTTGTAACAGTACTTCTGTAACACAGTCTCCAATTTCTGCTCACTGCAACATTTCTTCTGCACCCCAGTCTCCAATGTGTGCTCTCTGTAACTGTCTTTCTGACCCCAGTCTCCAACCTCTGCTCTCTGTAACGATCCTTCTGCACCTCAGTCTCCAACTCTGCTTTCTGAAACAGTCCTTCTGCACCCCTGTCTCCAAACTCTTCCCTCTGTAACAGTCATTCATCATCCCTTCACCAAACTCTGCTCTCTGTAACAGGCCTTCTGCACCGAGTCTCCAACCTCTGTTCCCTGGAAAACTCCTTCTGCACCCCAGTCTCAAACCTCTGTAATCTCCAACAATCCTTCTGCACCTCACTTCCCAAACTCTGACTTCTGCAATGGTCCTACTGCACCCCAGTCTCTAATATCTGCTCTCTGCAATGATCATTTTGCTCCACAGTCCCAACCTCTGCTCTCTGCAAAAGTCCTTCTGCACCCCAGTCTCTAACCTATGCTCTCTGTAAGATCCTACTGCACCCCAGTTTCCAAACTCTGCTCTCTGTAACATTCCTTCTCCACACAGTACCCAACCTCTGCTCTCTGCAACAGTTCTTCTGCACGCCAGTCTCCAACCTCTGTTCTCGGCAACAGTCCTTCTGCACCCCAGTCTCCAAACTCTGCGCTGGGTATCATTTCTTCTTCACCTCAGTCTCCAACCTCTGCTCTATGTAAGATCTTTTTGCAACCCAGTCTCCAAACTCTGCTCTCTGTAACTGTCCTTCTGCACCCCAGTCTCCAACCTCTGCTTTGTGCAAAAGTTCGTCTGCACCCCAGTCTCCAACCTCTGCTCTCTGAAAGATTCTTCTGCAACCCAGTCTACAAACACTCATCTCTATCACAGTCTTTCTTCACCCCAGTCTCCAACCTCCGCTCTCTGTAAAAATATTTCTGCATTCTCCAACCTCTGTTTTCTGCAAGAGTCTTTCAGCATGTCATATCAAACCTCTACTCCCTGCAACAATTTTTCTGCACCATAGTCTCTAACTTCGTCTCTTTGCAACAGTTCTTCTGCACCCCAGTCTCTAACATCTACTCTCTGAATAAGTACTTCTCCACCCCAGTCTCCAACCTCTTCTATTTGTAAGAGTCCTTCTGTACTGCAGTCTCTAACTTCTGCTCTGTGTAAGAAACTGCACCCCAGTTTCCAAACTCTGCTCTCTGTAACATTCCTTCTCCACCCAAGTCTCCAAACACTGCTCTCTGCAACAGTCCTTCTGCACCAGTCTCCAACCTCTGCTTTCTGTATCAGTCCTTCTGCACCACAGTCTCAAAATATTGCTCTCTGTAACAGTCCTTCTGCACTTCAGTGTCTAAAATCTGTTCTCTGCAGAAGTCCTTCTGCATCCCATTCTCAAACCTCTGCTCTTTGCAACAGTCCTTGTGTACCCTAGTCTCCAACCTCTACTATCTGTAACAGTTCTTCTATACTGCAGTCTTTAACCTCTGCTCTCTGTAAGGTTCATTCTAGACCCAAGTCTCAAACCTCTGCTTTCTGTTTCAGTTCTTCTGCATCCCAGTCTCCAAACTCTGCTCTCTGTAACAGCCATTCTGCACCCAGTCTCCAACCTATCATCTCTGTAACAGTCCTTCTTCACCCGAGTCTTCAAACTCTACTCTCTGCAACAGTCCTTCTACACCCCAGTCTTCAACCTCTGCTCTGTGTAACAGTCTTTCTGAAACCCAGTGTCCAATCTCTGCTCTCTGCAACGATCCATCTGCATCCCAGTCTCCAACATCTGTTCTCTGCAACCGTCCTTCTGCACACCAGTCTCCAAACTCTGTTCTCTGCAATGATCCTACTGCACTTCAGTAACCAACCTTTGCTCTCTGTAACAATTTTTCTGCACCTCAGTCTCCAAACTCTGCTCTAGGTAATATCCTTCTGCAACCCAGTCTCCAAACTCTGCTCTCTGTAACTGCCCTTCTGCACCCAGTCTCCACAATTTCCTCTCTGTAACAGGCCTTCTGCACCCCAGTCTACAAACTCTGCTCTCTGTATCAGTCCTTCTGCATCTCAGTCTTTTACCTCTGCTCTCTGCAAAAGATTTTCTGCACCCCAGTGTCCAACATCTGCACTCTGAAACAGTTCTTCTCTACCCCAGTCTCCAACCTCTGCTCTCTGTAACAGTTTTTATGTATTGCAGTCTCCAAACTCTGCTCTCTGTAACGGTATTTCTGCACCTCAGTCTCCAACCTCTGCTTCCTTTATCAGTCTTTCTGCAACACAGTTTTCAAACTCTACAATCTGCAACAGTCCTGCTGCAAATCAGTCTCCAAATACTACTCTCTGCAAAGTCCTTCAGCACCCAAGTCTCCAAAACCTGCTCTCTGCAACAGTCCTTCTTCACCCCAGTCTCAAACCTCTGCTATCTGCAACAGTCCTTCTGTACCCCAGTCTCCAAACTCTGCTCTCTGTAACAGTCCATCTGCACCTCAGTCTCCAAATACTGCTCTCTTCAACAGTCCTTCTGAACCGAAGTCTCCAACCTCTTCTCTCTGCAAAAGTCCCTCTACACCCAGTCTTCAACATCTGCTCTGTGTAACCATCCTTCTGCACCCCAGTCTCCAACCTCTGCTCTCTGTAACAATCCTTCTGCACCCCAGTCTCCAAACTCTGCTCTCTGTAACAGTCTTTCTGCACCATATTTTCCACCTCTGCTCTCTGTTACACTCTTTGTATACCGCAGTCTCCAACTTCTGCTCTCTGTAACAGTCCCTATGCACCTCCATTTCCAACCTCAGCTTTCTGTAACAGTCCTTCTGCACCTCAGTCACCAAACTCTGCTCTCTGTAACCGTCCTTATGCACCTCAGTCTCCAACCTCTGCTCTCTGTAACAGTCGTCCTGCACCTCCGTCACCATCCCCTGGTCTCTGTAAGATCCTTCTGCAACCCAGCTTCAAAACTCTGCTCTGTATAACAGTCCTGCTGCAAACCAGTCTTCAACCTCTGCTCTCTGTTGCAGGCCTTCTGCACCCCAGTCTCCAAACTCTGCTCTCTGAAACAGTCCTTTGGCACGCCAGTTTCCAACCTCTGCTCTCTGTAACGGTCCTACTGCACACCTGTCTCTCACCTCTGCTTTCTATATCATAATTTTTCACCCCATTCTCCAACGTCTGCTCTCTTTAACTGTCCTTCTGCATCTCAGTCTCCAAACTCTGCTCTCTGCAACAGTCCTTCTGCACCCCAGTCTCCAACCTCTGCTTTCTGCAAAATTCCTTCTGCACCCCAGTCTCCAATTTGCTCTCTGCAATGATTCTTCTGCAACTGAGTCTCTAACTTTTGCTCTCTTCAACGATCCTATTGCACACCAGTCTCCAACGTCTTCTCTCTGCAACAGTCCTTCTGCACCTCAGTCTCCAACTTCTGGTCTCTATAAGATCCTACTGCACCTCAGTTTCCAAACTTTGCTGTCTGTGACATTCCTTCTTCACCCCAGTCTCCAAGCTCTACTCTCTGTAACAGTCCTTCTGTACTGCAGTCTCCAAACTCTGCTCTCTGAAACAGTCCTTCTGAACCCCAGTGTCCAAACTCTGCTCTGTGCAACAGTGTTTCTGCACCTCAATCTCAAACTTCTTCTCTCTGTAACAGGCCTTCTGCACCCCAGTCTCCAAAATCTTTTCTCTGTAACAGTTCTTCAGCACCCCAATCTCCAAACTCTGCTCTCTGCAACACTCCTTCTGCTTCCTAGTCTCCATTGTCTGCTCTCTGAAAGAATCCTTCTGCACCACAGTCTCCAACCTCTCCTCTCAGTAGAAGTCCTTCTGCACTTCAGTCTGCAACATCTGCTCTCTGTAATGATCCTTCATCACCTAAGTCTTAAAACTCTGCTCTCTGTAACAGGCCTTCTGCACCCCAATCTCCTACCTCTAATCTCTGAATCAGTCATTCTGTACCCCAGTAACATTTCACTGCACTCTGTAACAATCCTTCTGCACCTCTGTTTCCAACCTCTCCTCTCTGCAACTGTCCTTCGGCACCCCAGTCTCCAAACTCTGCTCTCTGCAGCAGTTCTTCTACACCCCAATCTCCAACCCTCAACTCTCTGCAACAATCATTCTGCACCCCAGTCTCCAACATCTGATCTCTGCAACAGTTCTTATCCACCCCAGTCTGAACCTCTGCTCTCGGGAACAGTCCTTCTGTACTGCAGTTTCCAAACACTTCTCTCTATAACGGTCCTTCTGCACCCCAGTCCAAAACCTCTGCTTTCTGTATCAGTCCTTCTGCACTCAGTCTCCAACCCCTGCTCTCTGTAATAGTCCTTTTGAACCTCAGTCTCCAAATTCTGCTCTCTGCAACAGTCCTTCTGCACCCCAATCTCCAAACTCTACTCTCTGCTACAGTCTTTCTACACCCAAGTCTCCAACCTCTGCCCTCTGTAACAGTTCTTCAGCACTCCAGTCTCCTCACTCTGCTCTCTGAAACGATCCTTCTGCACCCAAGTCTCCAACCTCTGCCCTCTGTAACAGTTCTTCGGCACCCCAGTCTCCTCACTCTGCTCTCTGCAATGATTATTCGGCACCCTGTCTCCAAACTCTGCTCGCTGCAACAGTCCTTGTGCACCCAGTCTCGAATATGTCTCTCTGCAACAGTTCTACTGTACCTCAGTCTGAAAACTTTTCCCTCTGCAAGAATCCTTCTTAACCCCAGCGTCCAACCTCTGCTCTCTGTAACAGTCCTTCTGTACCTCAGCCTCCAAAGTCTGCATTCTATAAGACCCTTCTGAAACCCAGTCTGCAAACTCTGCTAACTGTAAGAGTCCTTCTGCACCCCAGTATCCAAATTCTGCTCTCTGTAACAGGCCTTCTACACCCCAGTATCCAATCTCTGCTCTTTGCCACAGTCCTTCTGCACCCCAGTCTCCAACAACTGCTCTCTGCAACACTCTTTCTGCACCCTAGTCACCAAATTCTGCTTTCTGTATCAGTCCTTCTGCATCCCAGTCTGCATCCTCTGCTCTCTGTAATAGTTCTTCTGGACCTCAGTCTCCAAACTATACTCTCTGCAACAATCCTTCTCCACCCCAGTCTCCAATTCTTCTCTCAGCCACAGTCCTTCTGACGCCAGTCTCCAACTCTACTCTCTGCAACAGTCCTTCTACACCCCAGTCTCAAAACTCTGCTCTCTATAACAGTCCTTCTCTACCTCAGTCTTCAACCTCTGCTCTATGTAAGATCCTTAAGCAACCCAGTTCTTAAACTCTACGCTCTGTAACTGTCCTTCTGCACCCCAATCTTTAAGCTCTTCTGTCTGTAGCAGGCCTTTTGACCCAGTCTCTAATCTCTTTTCTCTTCAACGATCCTTCTGCACCCCAGTCTCCAACCTCTGCTCTCTGCAAAAGTCCTTCTGCACCCTAGTCTCCAAAGTATGCTTTCTGTAAGATAATTCTGCACACCTGTCTCCAACCTCTGCTATGTGACAGTCCTTCTGTACAACAGTCTCCAACTTCTGCTCTCTGTAAGGGTCCTTCTGCACCTCAGTCTCTAAACTCTACTCTCTGCAACACTCCTTCTGCACCCCAGTCTCCAAACTGCTTTCTGCAACAGTTTTTCTGCACCTCAGTCTCTAAACATGGCTCTCTGTATATGTCCTACTGCACCCGTGTCTCCAAACTGTGCTCTCTGTAAAAAAGCTTCCTCATGACAGTCTCCAACCTCTGCTGTCTCTAAGGATCCTTCTGCACACATGTCTCCAACATCTGCTCTCTGCAACGATCCTTCTGCACCAGAATCTCCAACGTTTGCTCGCAGTAACAGTCCTTTTGCACCTCAGTCTCCAAACTCTGCTCACTGCAACAGTCCTTTTTCACCTCAGTCTCCAAATTCAGCTCTCTGCATTGATCCTTCTGCACCTAAGTCTCGAAACTCTACTCTCTGTAACAGAACTTCTGCACTCTGGTCTCAAACCTCTGCTGTCTGCAAATATCCTTCTGCACACCAGTCTCCGACGTCTGCTCTCTGCAACAGTCCTTCTACACCCCAGTCTCCAACCTCTGCTCTCTGCAATGACCCTTCTGCACCCCAGTATCAAACATCTGCTCTATGATACAGTACTTCTGCACCCTTGTCTCCAAACTCTGCTCTCTGCAAATGTCCTTCTGCAATTAAGTCTGAAAACTCTGTTATTTGCAATGATTCTTCTGCACCCCAGTCTCCAAACTCTGCTCTCTGTTTAGTCCCATTGCACCTCAGTCTCGAACCTCTGCTCTGTGTAAAATCCTTCTGCAACCCTGTCTCCAAACTCTGCTCTTGTAACAGTCCTTCTGCACGCTAGTCTCCAAAATCTGCTCTCTGCAACAGTCCTTGTAAACCCCAGTCTCCAAACTCTGCTCTCTGCAACAGTCCTTCTGCACCCAGGCTCCAACTTCTGTTCTTTGTAACAATCATTCTTCACCTCAGTTAAAAAACTCTGATCTCTGCAATGGTCCTTCTGCACCACAGTCTCCAACCTCTGCTCTCTGTAACAATCCTTCTTCACCCCAGTCTCCAAACTCTGCTCTCTACAACAATCCTTTTGCACACCAGTCTCTAACCTCTGCTCTCTGCAAAAGTCCTTCTGCACCCCAGTCTCCAACATCTGCTCCCGCAACAGTCCTTCTGCACCTCAGTCTGACAACTCTGCTCTCTGCAACGATTTTGTGCACCCTAGTCTCCAAATTCTGCTTTCTGTAACAGTCTTTCTGCACCTCAGTCTCCAACCTCTGCTCTCTGTAAGACCCTTTTGCACCCCAGATTCCAAACTCTGCTCTCTGTAAAATTTATTCTGTTCCCCAGTCTCCAAAGACTGCTCTCTGTAACAGTCCTTCTGCTCCGCAGTCTCCAACCTCTGCTCTCTGTAAGGATCCTTCTGCACCACAGTCTCCAACATCTGCTACCTGCAACAGTCCTTCTGCACCTCAGTCTGACAACTATGCTCTCTACAACGATTTTTGTGCAACCCAGTCTCAAAACTCTGCTTTCTGTAATAGTCTTTCTGCACCTTAGTCTCCAACCTCTGCTCTCTGTAACAATCCTTCTGCACCCCAGTCTCCAAACTCTGATCTCTACAACAATCCTTTTGCACACAAGTGTCCAACTTCTGCTCTCTGAAAAAGTCCTTGTACACCCAGCCTCCACATCTGCTCCCTGCAACAGTGCTTCTGCACCTCAATCTGAATACTCTGCTCTCTGCAACGATTTTTGTGCACCCCAGTCTCCAAACTCTGCTTTCTGTAACAGTCTTTCTGCACCCCAGTCTCCAACCTCTGCTTCTCTTGAACAGTCCTTCTGCACTCCAGTCTCCAAACTCTGCTCTCTGCAACAGTCCTTCTGCACCCCAGTATCAAACCACTGGTCTCTGCAACAGTCCTTCTGCACCCCCGTCTCCAAACTCTGCTCTGCAACAATCCTCTGGACCAAAGTCTCCAACCTCTGCTCTTCTGAAAGTTCTTCTGCACAACAGTCTCAAACCTCTGCTCTCTTTAAGATCCTACTGCACACCAGTTTCAAAACTCTGCTCTCTGTAACATTCCTTCTCCACCCCAGTCTTTAATCTCTTCTTTCTGCATGTGTCAGCACCCCAGTCTCCAATCTCTGTCCTCTGCAATGGTCTTTCTGCACCCCAGTCTCCAAAATCTGGTTTCTGTAACAGTCCTACTGCAACCAAGTCTCCAAACTTTGCTTTCTGTATCAGTCCTTCTGAACACCAGTCTCAAAACTTTGCTCTCTGTATCTATCCTTCTACACCCCAGTCTCCAACCTCTTCTCTCTGTAACAGTTTTTCTATACCGCAGTCTCCAAATACTGGTCTTTGTAACGCTCTTTCTGCACCCCAATTTCCCAAACTCTGCTCTCAGTAACAGTACTTCTACACCTCAGTCTGAAACCTCTCCTCTCTGCACGGTCCTTCTGCACCTCAGT